>NC_082639.1:150733341-150910841 GCF_028023285.1 Balaenoptera ricei
CCTTGGGGTATGTTGAAAATTCTGATCATTATTTCTTCAGATATTTTTATTTTCTTCCCTGGCGCTTTAGTTACACATATGTTACACTACTTGATGTAGTTTCACAGTCACTGAAACTCTTTTTTGCTTTGTTTTTTTGTAATTTTTTTCTAGGTTTTATTTTGGATAGTTTATATTTCTCTGTCCTAAAGTTCACTGACTTTATTCTTCAGTATCCAAACTGCTGATAACTCCACCCAGTGAATTTTCATTTCAGATGTATATTTCAGTGAGAGAAGTTTCATTTCATTTTTTTTCTAATCTTCCATTTATCTCCTTATTATATATATTTCTTTAAATTCTTGGGCATATTTATAAAAGCTGTTTTATTGTTCCTTTTTACTAATTACATTATCTCTGTCATTTCTGCATCTATTTCTATCAACTTGTTTTCCTCCTGTTACCAATCACATTTTCTTGCTTGTTAGTATTTCTTGTATTATTGATTGAGTGCTGGACATTGTTTAATCTTATGCTGTTGAAAGTCTGATTTTCATTGTTTCTCTTTAAATAGCATAGGCTTCTGGTCTGACAATTGTTAACTGAGGATTACCTTGATTTTTTTGGAGTTTATTTTAAAATTTTTAAAGGGCTGGTCTAGAGTCATTTTTACTCTAAGGCAAATTTAGGTCTCCTACTAGATGAGACATTTCTAAAATCTATACAAAGTCTTGAATGAACTAAGTCTTCAACAAGATCTCTCCATTTTGGCTGGCCAGAACTTAAAATTCTTCCAGCAGTGTTTGAAATCTGAAAACTTTCCAAGGAAAACTACATTTTCCAAGTTTTTCTTCACCTGGCCTTGTGGATTTTCACCCTATGTATAAGTAGTATATTCTCCAGGAACAGATTCAAGAGGTCGCCTATGCAGATACCTTTAGCGCTTTTTCTGAATTGTTCCCTCCTCTTTGGTATTCTGCTCTATACATTCTAGCTGCTTCACCTTCCCTGAACGCTTATCTCTGCCTCCTCTACTCAGTTTGATTGCTATGATCTCCTTTGGTACCCCTTCCTTGCACTGCAGTCCAGAAAATTCCCCCAGGAAGAAATCTGTTTTGTTCTTTTTTATAAACTCAAGATCACACATTTGGCACATGACAGAGTGCACATTCAAGCCAAGGGCTATGAGTGTCCAGAGCCCATGCTCTTTTTCCTAACCACATCACAGGGCAATTCACACTGGTCTTGTAGACTACAGGAATTAGAGGTCATATGAATGAAATGCCTTATAATCTGAAAAAGTGACTGTGCAAATTATTAAGGGCTCACTCGCCAAAGAAGATCAAATAACTGAGTTTACAGACAAGTACTAAGTGAAAAGATAATAATAGGAAGGAATAGGAACATACATAATAGGTGGGATTACCAGATTACCTTTCAATACTGTAAATTCATAGCTTCTTAATAGGCAACATAGAAATATTAAGGTGGCTGGTTGAAAAAATAATGCTGTAGATATTTGCTTGGTAGATCAAACACGCATCCTGAAGTGCTTCTTCCCAAAGAGTTTAAGACAATGATGCCATTTTGATGGTCACTGACGATATGTAGATTGCATTAGGAATCACTACCGCTACTTCTCTATAGTGTTGTTGTTGTTCACTGTTTTAGGCTGGCTGACTCAAATAGTATTAACCGGAATAAAGCAGGCAGCCCTAACTTAAAAATTCTGATAATAGCAAAAATGTCTGTGTTTAAGTTTACTTTTGTCGTATTTGTTAAGGATTTGTTGATCAGGTAGAAGCACCCATTCTCTCTGATAATTTCAAATTATGTTTATCTACTCATTAAAGCCATTACTCAAATGACTTCTACTTGAAAATTTCCTTTAGAGCAAACAACCAAGGTATTATTTATTAAAAATATTCTTACATGAAGACTTTTCACTAGGTCATACTTGTCTTTCTCCCTCGTCAGACCACATATTGGTACTTTGCTATGTTTAGAGTCTTGTAGAAGTGATTTGAACTTGCATTATAACATAGTTTGTCTCTGAATGCTATCACCTCCCAGACGAAACTCCATTCTTCTGAAGGGGAGACTTGGATTCATAAAGCTTGCCATGGATTTTCAGAGTTTTGTTTTATTGGCTGTTTCTGGAAGCATCAGACAGGTATGAGTCTCAGCGTCTCCTGTGTCAGCAGAGGCTGTTCTCGGTTCCCCATTTCTTCCCTGTCACAATCATCTTATTGAATGTCATGACCATCCAGCAGGACTAACATGCTGTGTGGCTGAATAGGCAAGTTTTTCAGAACTTTGCAGCTGAGAATTTCAAAGAGCTCTGGAAAAGAGAGATTTATCTGACTTTGCAAACTACCTAACAACTAAGATACGAAGTTTGCAGATACCTGAAGATCCAAAGGTATTCTAGTTACCAGAAACATTTGATCAAGATATTGGAAAAGAAAAAATGAGTAGAAAGAGAGGTCAATGAAAACATTAACATGTCTCTCTTTTAAACTCCAAAGAAATCATTGAGGATCACTTTCTAAATGTAGCTGACTGTGTTCAGGTTCACATGACTTATATATCTGGCTTCTGTAACCTATGTTTTCAGATCATTTTGGTTTTACCTCTGTAAGAAGTGTCAAATTGTGCTGAAATTGAATGTGGGGTTCTTACAGGCTAATACTATTTTAAGCAGTATTGTAGGTGGGATGGTGAACCATATTACCTATAAGGAGGGTGACCAGTTATCTATTGCTGCATAACAAACCATCCCAAAAGTTAATATATTAAACCAATAATTTCTTATTTCTAATGATTCTCTACTTTAGCAGGGTGATTCTTCTGCTCCACATGGTCTTATCTGGGAATCACTCACATGCTTGCATCCTTTGGGGCCTGGGCTTCTTTATAACATGGCTACTGAGTTCCAAGAGAGCAAAAGCAGTGGCTGCCAAACTTAAGCTGGGTCTGCAAATGGCATTACTTCCACTGCATTCTATTGGTTAAAGAAAGTCACAAGGCTAGCCCAGGATTCAAGGGGAAGGGAAATAGTTTCCATCTCTCCATAGGAGAAGCAGCATGTGCATAGACTATAGAAGGGAGACCATCTTTGGAGATTAATGTTCATGCATCCAGGGAACCATCCTGGTTTGCTCGGGATCATCCTGGTTTATGTCCATTGTCCTGCAGTAATTAATAGCACTCTCCCTTTACTCTCAAAGTTGTTTTGGTTTGGATGATAAATTATATGGTCACACTATCCATAAGATACCTTTTAGACCTCAAATGCTATAACACAAGTTCCACCTGGTAAGGCTGTTTGACCATGGAGTGAATTGTGAGACACAGGTTTCACTCTTGGTTTAATATTTAGCAAGGTTTTTCCTCAAATAAGGGTAATGATGGTTTAGCAAGTCAGTCTTTGTATTTCTGGGTCAACTGCTTGCTGTATGGCAATTGTGAAGAGGCTTTGAATCTGTGAGGGCCAGTGAGAGAATATAATGATCATCACTTCTCTATCTCTGTGAAGTGTTTTAGGTTATTTATATCAAAACTTTCCTAGCAGAGAAGAATGGGAACAGCAGAAATCAGATATAACATATTTTGAGAACGCCTATGTTTTAGCTATGCCTTGCTCAAATCACCTGCAACATAACTAAAAGATAAAGCCTTTTAGGATGTTCCTTGACCTGAGACTGTGAGGTAGGCCAAGTGTGTTTTAACACCCTAGTCTCTCCACCTCTGCTTTTGTTGTCTCCTGGGCCCTTTGGCCATGTCCATGTTCACAGAGCTCTCATGCCATTCTTTGGTCACCATGGCCTTCAGGACAGAGAACAGTCAAGCAGGGCCCTCTTTCCAGGCTTTTCTTTTCTTTTTTTTTTTTTTTAACTTATTTATTTATTTATTTTGGTGGGGGAGCTGCATAGGGTCTTCGTTGCTGCACACGCCTTTCTCTAGTTGTGGCGAGCGGGGGCTACTCTTTGTTGTGGTGCACTGGCTTCGCATTGCAGTGGCTTCTCTTGTTGTGGAGCACGGGCTCTAGGCGCGTGGGCTCAGTAGTTGTGGCTCGCGGGCTCTAGAGCGCAGGCTCAGTAGCTGTGGTGCATGGGCTTAGCTGCTCTGCGGCATGTGGGATCTTCCCAGACCAGGGCTTGAACCTGTGTCCCCTGCATTGGCAGGTGGATTCTTAACCACAACGCCACAAGGGAAGTCCCTTTCCAGGCTTCTGATCTTGCCTCATCCTCTCCAATAAATGGCAACATTTGCTTGTCATGTCCACCATCACAAATTTAGGAATTAGTGAACATGGAAATGGTTATGAATATGTTCTATCTCTTAGGAAAATATTCAAATTTGACAATAGGCTTATGCTAATCTGACCCAATGTTCTTCATTATCCTTTAACTCAAGGTGAAATTTCTCAGTGCTGATCAACCTTCTTAAAACTATTTCCTCTCTAGAATCCTGAGGATACTCAAGTCCTCCTCTTATCCCTGACCGTTCTCTGTGTTTCTCTGGGGCGCACTCACCCACTCACTCTCTGTGTCTCCGTTTCCCTCTCCTTCACTGTAGGCTTCCCCCCTGCACTCTGGTCCTCACTGAAAACCTTTAGTAGGAGGTTGGATCCCCTCAGGGATAGGTCTGGAATTAATCTTGTTGCCCTAATCCAGATAGCTGCTGTTAACCCGTATATTTAACAGCCACTCAGGTTTACATTGTAGAGAAGTACAGTTTATGGCTGGTGCCAGCCTGCACAATGTTGGCAGCTGGTGCATGAGGAGAGAAGTATAGAAACTGAAGTAAGTATGCTTGTGACAGGCACTTCTTCAGTCTCTGGAGTTTGTCCTCCATCCCCATCAGGATCTAGCCTTTCCTGCCTGCTCTTAACACTAAGGAACCTAATGTCAATTATGTATATGTATACAGAAAGCATATATATGAAACAAATTGTCACTGTCTAGAATGAAGAATTCATAATGAGATTATGACCTTAGAGAGGCCCAGCATGGTCACAGCCTTATGTCAGACCTCTGTGAGCAAAAAGTAAGTGTTTATTCTTTCAAGGGACTGAGATTGGGGGGTTGTTTGTTGTTGTAGCAAAAACTGACTACTACCAGAGATTATAAAATGAGAAGAAATCATATATTAAACAGAAAAAGAAAATATTATGCAAATCAACTAGATTGTGCAAGAAACCGAAATCATGTTGAAATCTTACATTTATTACATGTAATTGTTGAGCTACCTAAGGAACAAAACAAGAAAATAAAAAGAAATGAAAATTTCATTGATTTTATATCTGAAATATAAATTTAATTGAAGAACTGGAGAAAACATCTTTTTCTTTTCCATGTTTCAATTAGAGCATCTTGTTTTTTTTTATAAAAGTATAATTGATTTACAATGTTGTGTTAATTTCTGCTGTACAGCAAAGTGATTCAGTTATTCATATTCATACATTCTTTTTCATATTCTTTTCCATTATGGTTTATCACAGGATATTGAATATAGTTCCCTGTGCTATACAGTAGGACCTTGTTGTTTACCCATTCTATATATAATAGTTTGCATCTGCTAACCCCAACTTCCCACTCCATCCCTCCCCCCGCCCCCCTTGGCAACCACAAGTCTGTTCTCTATGTCTGTGAGTATGTTTCTGTTTAGTAGGTGGGTTCATTTGTGTCATATTTTAAATTCACATATAAGTTATATCATAGGTATTTATCTTTATCTTTCTGACTTACTTCACTTAGTATGATAATCCCTAGTTCCATCCATGTTGCTGCAAATGGCATTATTTCATTATTTTTTATGGCTGAGTAGTATTCCATTGTATATATGTACCACATCTTTTTTTATCCATTCATCTGTTGATGGACATTTCGGTTGTTTCCATGTCTTGGCTATTGTGAATAGTGCTGCTATGAACATAGGGGTGCATGTATCTTTTTGAATTATAGTTTTGTCTGGATATATTCCCAGGAGTGAGATTGCTGGGTCATATGGTAATTCTATTTTTAGTTTTCTGAGGAACCTTCATACTGTTTTCCATAGTGGCTGCTGCACCAACTTACATCCCCACCAAAAGTGTAGGAGGGTTTGCTTTTAGAGAAAACATCTTTTAATGTTAGGCACTAATTTAAAAGGTTGTCAAGGGGAAGCCCATTATAATGGAACTAACATGGTTTTCTGGAAAAAGTATGCAAGCCAGTATTCCTGATAATCCAAATGCATTCTGTCATGTTGCTTACATAGCTTGAATTTGTTACTAGGAGACATGACCTCAGCTGATGACAATGACATTCTTTGGAACACTTCCAAGATTATGTACTATTACATTTTCTAGATCCGTCTGAAGATGAAACATCTTGGTAGAAAATATAAAATTTGGCCTGAGATCTACTCTTATTTTTTTTATTTTTTATTTTTTTTGAGATCTACTCTTAGACTCACAATGGGAATGCTAACCAAATGTTGTTAAAGTAATTAGATTTAATTTAGACAGGACATGAGATTCACTAGAAGAGTTGAACAAAACAATAGAAAATCCTCAAATGAAAAGCAAATTGTAGGCTTTGGTAGGAATGAAATTAATTTTGAATTTTTGGTATGTATGGTTATTTGGTATAAATTATAAATTGCTGTTACTGTCATAAAAGGTTGCAAAACACTCAAATAGATACATTTGGCTATTTCATTTTTTAAATGACTAAAAATATATTTTAAATTATGGAGAAAGTAATTTTTCTTTATTGGAACTACATGGGATATATGCAACAAAAGTGACATTTCAACTTAAAAATAGGGGAAAAAGAACAAGGAAAGGAAAACCTTTGCATGACTATGGAAAAGAAGAAACAAGATATACTTTCAATTGAAAAATGACTTGCATACATTGAGCAATATATCAAAATGTTTTTTTCTTTAAATTTCCAAACATGGAAAATTTGAAAAAAACCTAAGAAACAATGTATCACTTCAGATAATACTCTATGGAATGATGAAAATTGCAATATGAGTGATAACAATTTATATGATAAACTTAACGTATTTCATAATATGTTATGCAATGAAGATAATTCTCATATATGACTCCATTATAATGTTTACATGTAATATGTAAAAATTCATAGTGCACTTTTGAATCTAAGTATCACTTCAAGCATCTTTTACTGACAATTCCACTTACTACTGCAAAGTTTTTCCAAATTGAAATTAATTTAAAAAATGATTTAAGAATAACAATGGCTTAAGAAAAGTTATCTAATTTGGTATTACTAAAAATAGAACATAAATTATGTGAAAATATTGATTTAGCGATTAATTTGTGATTTTGCTGAAATGATGGTAAGAAAAATAAATTTTATGAATGAATATAAATAATGTATGCAATATATATCTTTATTACTAACCCAAATATTTCTGACCCCTCGATCTAGACATACTCAATAGTAATTTGCTCTCTGATATTTAAACTAGTTTTGTGTGTTTGTGTGTGTATAAATTTTAACTTTACACACGCCTTTCAATGTTGTTGTTATGAAGAAATGTCTGTCACAGTAGGAGGCTAGAGCATATTGCATTTAAAAGTTTGTTAGCTTGACTTATAACGTTTCAATATTTAGATTTACGGTTAAGTAGGCCTTCACTTGTCCCAGACCTTGCAGGTAATAGAGGTGCCCTTGGTCAGAAGGACCATTTTTGAGACAGTACTTTGCCTCTTACCAGCTGTGTCATCTCGAGCAAATCACTAAACTTCCCTGAAGCTCATATACCCCATATGTAGGTTTATGATATCTTACCCACTTGTCTCTTAGGGTTGTTTTGAAAATCAGCTGAGATGATGATAATGATGATGATGATGGTGGTGGTGGTGATGATAATGATGATGATGACGGTGGTGGTGGTGATGATAATGACGATGATGACGGTGGTGGTGGTGATGATAATGATGATGATGACGGTGGTGGTGGTGGTGATAATGATGATGATGACGGTGGTGGTGGTGATGATAATGATGATGATGACGGTGGTGGTGGTGATGATAATGATGATGATGGTGGTGGTGGTGGTGATGATAATGATGATGATGGTGGTGGTGGTGGTGATGATAATGATGATGATGATGGTGGTGGTGGTGATGATAATGATGATGATGATGGTGGTGGTGGTGATGATAATGATGATGATGATGGTGGTGGTGGTGATGATAATGATGATGATGGTGGTGGTGGTGATGATAATGATGATGATAGCAGCAGCAGCAACAACACATACCTTTTATGCCGATTGTGCGCTATTTATTACCTCTTTAAGCATTGCAACAACACTGTGAGGTAGTACTATTATTGTCCCCATTTTATAGGTGAGGGAATTGAGGCATAGAAAGGTTAGTAACTTACCCAAGGCCACACAGCTAGTAAATGGTGGCGATGTGATTTGAACCCAGGCAGTCTGACTTGTATTTTGTAAACCACAAAGTACATATCAGATATACTGCCATGTTTATTCATAGTTTGTGAAGGTTTTAACTTTTGGATAGTTGTTATAACATATGCCGCATCTGCATTGTTAGCTTGATGGTAGAATTCTTGCCTTCCAACTCCTTATATAAGAGTTAGGGCTTTGTGAATTTATGTCTTGCTGGAGTTCATGGTGTAAATAGAAAATTGATCTTGAAAACTTCAGTTACCATTATTGCTTTGTAAAGACTATTCAAAGGTTTGACTGGAGATGAATCTGATCTATGTGTTAGAACAAATATCATAGGTCATGTAGCTCAATGCAAAAATTTCTTTTAATATATTCTTGGTACTTCAAGTGATCTCAAGGTCTACTAATTTGATTTGGTTTGTGGAAGAAATAGAAAAATATTATGAGATGAACCAATGACAAATCAGATAAATACCAATTGCAAATCAGATGAGTAGCTCAAAAATTGCGGGGGATAGAGATCCGTAGTCCTTAAAAACCCCAAATTTACAAAATACAGTGCATATTTTTTCTAATAAAATGCAGTAATGAATAACTAAAACATTTAAGCTCCCCTCAGACCCTCAATGATTTTAGAAAAAGACACATAATTTATAAAGTTACTTTAAAAGTCTGTCCTGGCATCTCTACATTATATTGTTAAGAGTAGTGAGCGGGAGCTTCCCTGGTGGCGCAGTGGTTGAGAATCTGCCTGCCAATGCAGGGCACACAGGTTCGAGCCCTGGTCTGGGAGGATCCCACATGCCGCGGAGCGACTAGGCCTGTGAGCCACAATTACTGAGCCTGCGCATCTGGAGCGTGTGCTCCGCAACAAGAGAGGCCGCGATAGTGAGAGGCCCGCGCACCGCGATGAAGAGTGCCCCCGCTTGCCACAGCTAGAGAAAGCCCTCGCACAGAAATGAAAACCCAACACAGCCAAAAATAAATAAAATAAAATAAATAAATTAAAAAAAAAAGAGTAGTGAGCCGAAATATACATTCATCTTAATCTGAAAACTTTTATATTTTCCGTATAATTTCTGCCTATGGAAGGAAGAGAAACAAACTTCATACACATATGGATGCTGGTGGTCATTTGGGTTCAGTCACTAGAAAGAGAACAGTGATTAATGTGTGCTACTCAGTTATTTACTGGTCTTGGCAGATTGGAAAAGTACTAAATGGCATGGACCCTTGTGGTGTCTTGTGTGTAACTGAATTTGTTAATCATATCTATATATTGACCATTGGATGTGTAAGTAAAAAGATGGGCACAAGCTTTGAGGTAAATGAACCAGAATTTAGGCACTTAAATAAAAATTTCTCCCAAGTAAATATGTTAGGATACCACACCCTTGTTCCTTACTTAACTTTATTTAAACGATATTTCTTCTGGAGATATTATTCTGGAATTCTTCTGATATTTGGAGCCAGGTTTGGGGGGTTTATTTCTGCTGGTGTTTGAGAAGCTTAGGAAAATTGGTTCTATTCCAGAAACACTCCCTCTTTTGACCCCAGTTGTTTTGAACAATGACATCATCGTTGCGGGGTAAACGTCTAGCTGCCCAACGTGACTGCAGGAGCCACTGGGCTATGTCAGTGCTGGAGCACTCATTAAGGGGAATGGAGAACATTCCTTCACAGCAGCATCTATGGACTGGTCTCTGATGGGAAGGTAATGGGTGTTGCATGAAAAAAGGGTTTGTGTTCTAATGAATTTGGAGAACACTGCTTGAAAAAGTCAAATGTGTGTATTCCCCTATGCCGCAGGACTTATCAGAACATTTAGTATGTTAATGGGTGCTGTGATCTCGGCAGGGGATTTTTCAAGATGTGTAGCTGATGAATTTTCTGTGGAACAAACTTTGAGGAATGATGCTTTGCAGTAACACTTCATATTTCATAGTGTATCCCCCCAAACCAAGCCGGTTGCTTGAAAAAAATAGGGAGTGTAAATATTAAGGCAGCACCTGTATGAGAAAGGGGTGGAATAGAAATCACTGACCCTACTGTCTGTCCCTTCCCTTCTCAAATGCAGGAGCACGAATGGCTCCTCTCTCTCCATCACTTTCTTTTTTCCCTCCAAGAACAAGAAGCAGAGCACTTGGGACAAACAAAACTGCTTGTGCAAAGAATCAGGCAGAGTGGCTCCGAGTTGCTCTAAGGCCCTCACTTGAATTAAAGGCGAGGCCACATAAGAGGAAATGAAAGGGTCTGCTCAGAGATCAAATGAAGCATTTGTATAGAACCTTATTCAAAATGGATACAAATGCATCAATTCTTCAGAATTATAGGTGAATCAAAGGAAAATTACATCCAAGGAGATAAAGCAGCAGCCAGCGGTCTAACCATGTACAGCACAGAGATGCAACTTTGAAGCTTCTGGCCTGGTGTGCCAAAGAGCCAGATGTGGCA
Organism: Balaenoptera ricei; assembly: GCF_028023285.1. Taxonomy (NCBI): domain Eukaryota; kingdom Metazoa; phylum Chordata; class Mammalia; order Artiodactyla; family Balaenopteridae; genus Balaenoptera; species Balaenoptera ricei. Next base: position 150,744,217 of record NC_082639.1, read on the forward strand.
GGTGGAATTATAGCAGCTCCAGCTCAGCATCTGGAATGTATAAATCTGTCCCACAAAAAATTAGAGGTGCACAAGAAGGTGGTGGGAATGACCAGCTGAATATATATTTTTGAAAGAAAAGTTGCTTTGAAGAACATAGAACATTCTTTTTTTTAAAAAAAAAATTAGATCTAGGCTCAGTATTGCTCTATGTATTGGTGGTGGTGTGAAAGGATCATACAAAGGGATTTTTCAAACTCCAAAATAGCAAAATTCCTAAGATAAGATTTCTCTCTTTTCTGGCAGAAAGAGAGGAGGAGGGAGGGAGGGAGGGAAGGTGGGGGGGGGGAGGAGAGAGAGAGAGAGAGAGAGAGAGAGAGAGATGGGCAGGGGTCCAAGGTAGCATTATGTTATTACGTAAACATGAAGAAAGGATGGTGCTTCGAGGCTGAACCAGTCTTTCGTAATTAGGGCCCCGATTCAGTCACTCTACAGGCCTGAAGAAGGCTTTTTCTTGTGGATATATTCCTCGAGGCTTCCTTCTACCGATCGGAGACTTGTGATTTTTTTTTCTGTTACCAAAAAGATGTGCAGTATATGAAACTGTTGCGACAGATACAGTTTCATAAAGATGATATGCAACAATGCAATTACTGCATTGCTAATAAGCAGCATTTACCTAGATCACAGAATATTCTGGCTTGAAGGGACCTTAGAGATTCTCTAGTCAACCCCCTCACGTTGTAGAAGCCACAACTGAGGAACAGCAAAGACAGTGGCTTGTGTGAGGGAAGGTTTAGTGAGTGGCAGAGTCGGGGTGGGTGTCAGGGATCCTGATTCCCAGTCTGGTGCCCACTCTCTCTGCCATGCTTCCTGTGTTACATCAAGGTGTCAAAATTCTTCCCTAATCTGTAGCTCTTCCACACCCCACAATGGGAAGGGATGTGAATACAGGCACATGGTGTCTTCAGTTCCAAGAAGTCCTCCGTTACAGTGGTTAGTGACTAGGCTTCCCTTTAATAAAAAAAAAAAAAAAAAAAAAAAAAAAGATGAGAAAGGGGCTGAAAGTGTTGGGAGAGGGTTAGGGTAATAATCAGAACATACTCTCCCAGGGACGTGCTTCTGGGAGGTGACAGAGACTCATTCTCAGGGCATCTGCCATCATTAGGGAGATTCTAAGTGTGGACAATGGATAACCAACTAACTTGATAACTTGCACTAATTCATCATCTCCCTCGTACTTAGTGAAGATGAAAAAAAATAAAGAAGATGAGACCTCCAGCCTATGCATTGCAATTTCAGCCTATGATCTCATCTGATTCAGTTCTCTTGTTATAGAATCCACTGCTGAAACCCTTAAAGTACTCTCGCAGCCAGATCTTTTGATCCTTACCACTGATCCGGGAGGTAGGCAGGCAGGGCAGGTGTAATCATGCCCATTTGCAGGTAAGAAAATGGAGGTTCTATGAAGTTAAATGCCTTCCCCAGAGGCAGGGTGCAAACCCGGTTATCTGTCTCCCAAATGTGTGTTGCCTGTTCCTGTGAGCTGCTCCCGGGGCCACTGTGTTGATGAAGGGTCATGTGATGGAGGACCACTAGGACCACTGTGAGGGATTTCCCTGGTGGTCCAGTGGTTAAGACTCCCCGCTTGCATTGCAGCGTTCGATCCCTGGTCGGGGAACTAAGATCTCACATGCTGCACGGCACGGCCAAAAAATAAAAAAAATGTCCACTGTGAATAAGGGGTGTGTTAAGAACCTGGCCATCTCTGCTGGAAAGGACGTGTCAGGTTAAAAAGATGACAGAAGTGGTGGGCAACACGGGGTGGCAAATTGGTGGAGGGCTCTTGGAGACAGCTGAGAGACTGAGACTAGATGTGACAAGCAGTAGAGACTGCTGCAGGGGTCTTGACAGTGTGATGAACGCCATGGCACTCTAGGACGATGAGTCCCTTAGATAACAGCAGCAACACGGTCCACAGTACCATCAGCATCCTTCCTGAGCCTCATCTCTGGGGCTTCCAAATGCTGCCTGTCACCGTGAGAAAGATAAAAGGCCTTCTCTGTTGGAATCTGGCCAGCTAATCTCAGAGCTCCAGTTCAAGGAACAGGCCAGATGTGTCCTAGCAAGGAAACACTACATGTTTGGACAAAGGCTTGTTCAGGTATAAAATATGGCTCTGGGGTAGGTGACAATTCCTACCACATGTGTAGGAAGAGAGAACTGCAAGCTGGTTAACGATGCCGCTGCCTTTTCTCCCTATGGGAACAATATGTTTCGCAGCTCTGCACACCCGGGGGAGCTTGGTATGCGCTTGGTTCTCTAAGCATCCAGGGATTAGCACATTTTTATTTGGGATCAGCATCCATTTCTTAACTTGTAGTTAAACCTTATTAACTGGAAGGTGCCTATATGCTTCCTTGACATCACCTTATACAGCATGTGGTGCGAAGGACAAAACACTGAGTTTGGAACCAGATATTCCAAATTCTGTCTGTGTAACTTCTTAGGATTCCCCATCTGTAAGATCATCTTAAGCAAAATCCTCATAAGACAGCCAGTATTCAATAAACTCATGTGTTTGGCTAAGGGTGTTGGTAACAATCAACATGGGAGTTTTTTTCTAAATGTACCACCTCATCCTTTCCCTGTCCTTCTGCAAGTGTCCTTATGGAGGATATTTGGAGTGAGACTGGGTGTCTGTATTGTGACAACACCTTGGGTAATTTTGGTGAACAGCTCTGGCTAAGAACCACTACGAAAATATTGTTGCTGTTACCTTATGAAGAACTGAGCCCAATGACTTTGTACCTTAAATTGTCTGCATACAAATACCATAATTGCTGTATATTATGATGTAGCCTTAGCTATTCATTTAAGCAGCTTCTCTATCTGAAAATCATTTAATATTTAGTTTCTTGCAACCATTAGTATTTTAAAAAATCTTATTTATATCCCATTTCATTCCCAAAAAGATTCGAGGGGTTTTTATAAAACAACTTTTCTACATAAAGTCAGCTATAATTCATATTGACCTTCATACCTAATTAGTTTAAATTAAGGAAGTTTTCCCATTTTTGAGTATTAATGTTTATCCCGAAGTTCATTTCTGTGAAACTGCTCCCCATCTTCTTTTAATTTCTCTCAAAGGACAGATATGGCAGAAATGGTGAATTGTAATGGGTTTTGGGATCACCGTAATAGAAAAACAAAACCCTCCAGATTGCAGAGGCTGTGTCAGACTCTATCAAAAGGATTTGGCTAAGCAGTCCAAGACCAAGGCAGTGGAAGGCCATGAACAGGAATACAAATGAGCTCATTATCATGTCAATTTCCCATCCTTTATGACTGCTTGATTTTTGCAGGTGCCATAGGTCCACCAAATGTTCACCTTTTCCTCTTCAGTTGTAAAATAGGTTGCCAGGTAAAGCCATTATCCCAGAATCTCATCTACCTACCGTTCCTGAAATATCACTTTGGAAGGGAAGAAGATAAAGAATGACCATTTACTGAGCACCAAGTATTCTGGAGGTTATCTTAGTTTGAAACTTTATAATGAAATTAAAGAGCTATTTGGGAAGAAGTAATACAATGGAATGAACCTAGATAAAGTTACAGAAAGCAACTTAAACACTCAAAAAAAAAAAAAAAAAACCCTCTGAATACATAAAATTCCGAATAATACTCAGGACTCAGTAGTGTGGCCTTGCCGATTCCCACTTCCTCTCCTCTTGCGTGCCATAAAACCCCTCATCTATGACACGCCCCTGTCTCAGACCCATTCATTTTGTTTTTGTATTTGTTTTTGAATTTTTGAACTTTATTTTATTATTTATACAGCAGGTTCTTATTAGTCATCCATTTTATACATATTAGTGTATACATGTCAATCCCAATCTCCGAATTCATCCTCCCACCCCACCACTTTCCCCCCTTTCAGACCCATTCATTATTTTGGTTCTGTGTGTGGCCGAGTGATACAGCGTTGGTTACTTTCTAAAATGTAGCTGATAGACTAATTCCAAAGGGTGCCCAGATCTTCTATTTACAGGTGCTTGAAGGGCAGTGTGCTCGTCCTGATTTTTTCGAATTCTCTAGCTGTTTCTATTCCTTTTCACCAAGAGCAAAGAGCCTCATCACCCCCACCTGACAGGGGCAGAGGGCTCTTTGGGCTGCTCGGCCTTCCTGCAGCCAGGGTTCTTCTTAACTACTGAACCTGCACGTGGATTGCACGTCATAAACGTGGGGTTACAGCACAAAACGAGCTGTTATTATTATTAGAGATTTTTGCATACTTACTGCTTCTACTGTAAGTATAGGGAAAGAGGTTCAATTTTAAACATCAGCTTTAAAAAGAATTGCAGTACATTCAGTATTTAAATTCTTTTGTATATCAACTAAAATTTTGTCAGAATTCACGACTCCTTCTCACTTGTCATTTGATTCTTCTTTTTTTTCCATATGAATTATGCAATAGTTTGTGAATCACTTGCAAGGTTTATCCTTTCTTTCCCAGATCCTAAATGACTTATTTTTCTTATTGACTTTTAAATTTTTTCTAAATGGCTTTTTGACGAATAAAGGATTGTTGAAAGGAGCATTTCTTTAACTAGGTTAAACCGTTAGTCATAGTTTCTATGCCCTTCTTAGTTTTGTTTTGTTTTTTTTTCATTGTATAATTATACAGCAGATCATCTGGGCCTTCTATGTAATATTTCTCTCATTAACACAGTTTAAGAAATAGGAATCATTTTCCACCCACATCTCCACTATCCATCCCCACCCACCGGGGCCCCTGTTGCTGCAGAGAGAATTCCGGAGGTGGAAGGTACAGCCAAATGTTCAACTTCTCCCATTCCAAGTTATTTCAGACAAGGAGTTGCTTCTGTTCTTAGATTTCAAAAGTGACAAATCAATAATCACAGATGATTACCTGTTCCAATTAATCACGTTTACAATGAAGAAATTTAACATAATTTTTTGGCCAATTTGAATCCATCTATTCTCAATATAAATTGGTGTTTTTCAACTGTGAGTTGCAACATATTCATTTGTGGGTGTTGAAGTCAATTAAGTGAATCATGGTTGGCATTTAAAGAAAAGAAATGGAATTGAATGAGATAGACTACAAAATGTAAAATTGTCTTGCAGAACTTTCTTTCAAGGGTGTGTGTGTGTGTGTGTGTGTGTGTGTGTGTGTGGGTGTGTGTTTACTGGGAGGACGTATAGTCCTGCGGATCATGGTGAAAATATCTGAAAAACACTGATTTAAACAACTTGCTTTAAAATTATGTTCCTCAAACTTTAGGGTTCCAGAAAAAGGTGCTCGAGGTGGTTGGAAGGTAGGGAGTCCTCATCACTGGTTCCACCATTAAAAAACTCTTTTTCTGTTGTTTTATGTATTGGGGGTACTGCATAAAATTTCATTTGGAGAAACCATTCTGCTTCTAAATAAAGTTTGAAAATCACGGCTCTATATCAAGACTACGTTGACCATCACTTTGTTTAGAATTGCACTGCTGCTGTTCCTAAGAAATAATTATCAATGACCCCCAGGCTTCTTCAAGAGTAAACATTCCCACTTCCTTGTAGGTTGTATTTTTGCCACCTCTCCATAATTGTTATTACACCTGTGGCTCCTTTCTCATTTCTCCCCAAATTTGGGGAACAACTGGGCCCAGTTGTCACTGTTAAATTGTCTAGTTTAGGTGATTACGCCCCAGCATAGGTTTCCATCTACCTCTGTAGTAGCTTTTCATTTTGCTGCATCTTCCAAATCTGAATAAGGGGATTTTTATTCAAAGAGGAGCCAAGTAAAGGTAAGCCATGCTCACCTAGCTTTCTCCACCCCTCTTTCCCCAGCTTGTGACATGAAGGGCCTGTAGTTTTTTTTAGCTGTTTGGATACCTACCAATGTTAAAGAACATTGAATTGAATCACAGGCCAGCTGAATAGCAAAATGTTAGACGTGAATGGGATAGAAGTATCATTTACTCAAACTGCCATGTTTGCATGTTAGGAAACTGAGACCCGGATAACTAACCCAAAGACACACAGTTTCCATTCCCTTCTACTCAGAGGCCTCATCCTAAAACACCATTACTTTGTCCAACTAACCGTCGTTTATTAAGCATAAGAGATTTATACCCTAAGCAGTGGTTTTAGAACTTTTTGACTGCCATTCAGTACGGATAAACACATATATGATCAAGCCCATATGTAATGAAACAAAAAATTTCACAAAACCATATATACCCTTACAACAAGTGGTACACTTTTCTGTTTTCCATTCCTGTCTTAAGTACACGTTAGGTGCTGTAGCACAGAAATCCAAAATCCCGGCCTTAAATAAGATAGAAGTTGATTTCTTTCTCATGGAATAATTCAGTTATGAGTAATTTGGGACTGGCTGGATGGCTTTGCCTGACAAGGGTATTTGGGGGCATAGTTCCTTCTATTTGGTTGGTCTCCTATTTCTAGGGGGTGCGCTTACTGAGTTGGTTGAATTTGGTTCACCTGCACATCCAGGTTCTAGCCTACAGGGAGGAAAAAGTGAAAGTCCAGACCAAATATTTGTGTCTTTAAGGGAATGGCCTGGAAGTTACATACACATTGCTTCTTCCCACATCTCACTGGTGCAAATTTAACCATGTGGCAATATCTGCAAATTTATCCTAGCTTGTAGTCATATGTCTAGCTAAAACTCAGGATGTATTTCTAGAAGGATAAAGAGTGAAGGACTACTTGTTAAAAAGTAGTGGTGTTCCACTAATTCCTTTTCATTTCATCCCAGACTTGCTCATGGGTACCTAGTAAATTATTTCATAAGCCACTAATTAGCGACAACATGCAGCTTTAAAATCATTATCCTGAAGTATAGTAGGCTACATATTATAAATAATTTTACCAGGAGGAATTTTTAAAAAGATACGCTGAAAATACTATTGATATTTTAGCTAGTTTTCTTGTTATTTTTTTAGCTGCACCACACGGAACTTCCCCAACCAGGGATCGAACCCATGCCCCCTGTGTGGGAAGCCTGGAGTCTTAACCACTGGACCACCAGGGAAATTCCTAGCTAGTTTTCATTTTTATCAAAGTTATACAAGCACAGAATTTGTAGGCTCAAATAGAATTGCAAGTACCCCAATCATTCCTAACTCTCATCTTCAGTTTCTTACTTCTGGGATGCTATCGTTTTCAACTCTTGATATTTACTCCATATATTCATAGAACAGGTTTATATTTCTACTATGTGGTTTGTTAGTTTTAAGCAATATATGTTGATTTCCCACCATAATAAATGAGGATTCCCCACCTCCCTCTGCCCCTTACTCCCTACCCTACACATCTTATCCTTTCAAATTTCCAATGTAGTTAATCATAATTTTGGTTAGATCAGGATTCAGTATTTACATTATTATGAATATGCAAATTAATTCACAGCTGTTCCACGTATTTTCCTAGGCTTAATTTTCTTTCTTGGACAATCTTTTGTATATTCTTGTTACTGTCTTTTCTAAAAATTTGTTTAAAGCTCTATGCACTTATTATTGGTTCATCCCCCAGTTCTCCTCCCGGTTATATAAATCTCCACTCAATACTTTCAAACATATCAGGTATTGCATTAATTTCATCTTCTTGAAGGAAAATTTCCCAGAGTCTTCTGATCTGCCCCAATCTGGTTCTCTAGAAGAACTGCATAGATATTATTTCAGGTTCTTCCTTTACCATCATCTTAGGTATTCCTTCCAACTCCCTCATCTGTTGGATACACTGTTTTTGGGATAACAGTTGTCTTCCTTTTTTTTTTTTACTGCTTCATTCCAGTGGAGCATATCCTCCAGCAACTACCTGAACAAGGTTGTAGGTTAAATAAATGCACTGAGGTCTTGCATGTTTGAAAATATCTTCATTCGACTTTCACACAATTCTTAGTTTGGTTGGACATAATATTCTAGGTTAGGAATAATTTTCCTTCAAAATATTGGAGATATTCCTCCATTGTTTTCTAGGCTTCGGAGTTGCTGAGAAGTCTGGTACTATTCTGATGCCTGATCCTGTGAAGGAACCTGGCTTTTGTCTCTGGAAGTTTGTAAGCATTCTCTTTGTCTTCAGCGTGCTGAAATCTTACAATGGCATGCTTTGGTGTGCATCTATGTTTATTCATTGTTGGGAGCTCTCAGTGGATCTTATAAGTCTGGAGAATCACATCCTTTTCTTCCTGGAATACTTTCTACCATTACTTTATTAATTATTTTCTCCCTTCATTTTGCTCTGTTCTCCCTTTTTTGAACTCTGTTATTATATTTGAGCTCATGGACTAGTCTTTTAATTTTATAATTTTTTTAACATTTTTATTGGAGTGTAATTGCAATGGTGCAATTGCAATTGCAATTACAATGGTGTGTTAGTTTCTGCTTTATAACAAAGTGAATCAGTTATACATATACATATATCCCCATATCTCTTCCCTCTTGTGTCTCCCTCCCTCCCACCCTCCCTATCCCACCCTTCTAGATGGTCACAGAGCACTGACCTGATCTCCCTGTGCTATGCGACTGCTTCCCACTAGCTATCTATTTTACATTTGGTAGTGTATGTATGTCCATAAATACACTATTATGCTCTCACTTTGTTCCAGCTTACCCTTCCCCTCTCCTTGTCTTCAAGTCCATTCTCTAGTAGGTCTGCGTCTTTATTCCCATCTTGCCACTAGGTTCTTCATAACCATTTTTTTGTTTGTTTTTAGATTCCATATATATGTGTCAGCATACGGTATTTGTTTTTCTCTTTCTGATTTACTTCACTCTGTACGAGAGACTCTAGGTCCATCCACCTCACTACAAATAACTCAATTTCATTTCTTTTTATGGCTGAGTAATATTCCATTGTGTATATGTGCCACATCTTCTTTATCCATTCCTCTGTTGATGGACACTTAGGTTGCTTCCATGTCCTGGCTATTGTAAATAGAGCTGCAATGAACATTGTGGTACATGTCTCTTTTTGAATTATGGTTTTCTCAGGATATATGCCCAGGAGTGGGATTGCTGGGTCGTATGGTAGTTCTATTTTTAGTTTTTTAAGGAACCTCCATACTGTTCTCCATAGTGGCTGTATCAATTTACATTCCCACCAACAGTGTATGAAGGTTCCCTTTTCTCCACACCTTCTCCAGCATTTATTGTTTGTAGATTTTTTGATGATGGCCATTCTGACTGGTGTGAGATGATATCGCATTGTAGTTTTGATTTACATTTCTCTAATGATTAATGATGTTGAGCATTCTTTCATGTGTTTGTTGGCAATCTGTATATCTTCTTTGGAGAAATGTCTATTTAGGTCTTCTGCTCATTTTTGGATTGGGTTGTTTGTTTTTTTTGATACTGAGCTGCATGAGCTGCTTGTAAATTTTGGAGGTTAATCCTTTGTCAGTGGCTTCATTTGCAAATATTTTCTCCCATTCTGAGGGTTGTCTTTTTGTCTTGTTTATGGTTTCCTTTGCTGTGCAAAAGCTTTTAAGTTTCATTAGGTCCCATTTGTTTATTTTTGTTTTTATTTCCATTTCTCTAGGAGGTGGGACAAAAAGGATCTTGCTGTGATTTATGTCATAGAGTGTTCTGCCTATGTTTTCCTCTAAGAGTTTGATAGTGTCTGGCCTTACATTTAGGTCTTTAATCCATTTTGAGTTTCTTTTTGTGTATGGTGTTAGGAGTGTTCTAATTTCATACTTTTACATGTAGCTGTCCAGTTTTCCAGGCACAACTTATTGAAGAGGCTGTCTTTTCTCCATTGTATATTCTTGCCTCCTTTATCAAAGATAAGGTGACCATATGTGTGTGGGTTTATCTCTGGGCTTTCTATCTTGTTCCATTGATCTATATTTCTGTTTTTGTGCCAGTGCCATACTGTCTTGATTACTATAGCTTTGTAGTATAGTGTGAAGTCAGGGAGCCTGATTCCTCCAGCTCCGTTTTGCTTTCTCAAGATTGCTTTGGCTATTCAGGGTCTTTTGTGTTTCCATACAAATTGTGAAATATTTTGTTCTATTTCTGTGAAAAATGCCATTGGTAGTTTGATAGGGATTGCATTGAATCTGTAGATTGCTTTGGGTAGTATAGTCATTTTCACAATGTTGATTCTTCCAATCCAAGAACATGGTGTGTCTCTCCATCTATTTGTATCATTGTTAATTTCTTTCATCAGTGTCTTAAAATTTTCTGCATACAGGTCTTTTGTCTCCTTAGGTAGGTTTATTCCTAGGTATTTTATTCTTTTTGTTGCAATGGTAAATGGGAGTGTTTCTTTAATTTCTCTTTCATATTTTCCATCATTACTGTATAGGAATGCAAGAGACTTCTGTGCATTAATTTTGTATCTGACAACTTTACCAAATTCATTGATTAGCTCTAGTAGTTTCCTGGTAGCACCTTTAGGATTCTCTATGTATAGTATCATGTCATCTGCAAACAGTGACAGCTTTACTTCTTCTTTTCTGATTTGGATTCCTTTTATTTCTTCTCTGATTGCTGTGGCTAAAACTTCCAAAACTATGCTGAATAACAGTGGTGAGCGTGGGCCTTGTCTTGTTCCTGATCTTAGTGGAAATGGTTTCACTTTTTCACCATTGAGAACGATGTTAGCTGTGGGTTTGTCATATATAGCCTTTATTATGTTGAGGTATGTTCCCTCTAGGCCTTCTTTCTGGAAAGTTTTTATCATAAATGGGTGTTCAATTTTGTCAAAAGCTTTCTCTGCATCTATTGAGATGATCATATGTTTTTTCTCCTTCAATTTGTTAATATGGTGTATCACATTGATTGATTTGTGTATATTGAAGAATCCTTGCATTCCTGGGATAAACCCCACTTGATCATGGTGTATGATCCTTTTAATGTGCTGTTGGATTCTGTTTGCTAGTATTTTGTTGAGGATTTTTGCATCTATGTTCATCAGTGATATTGGTCTGTAGTTTTCTTTTTTTGTGACATCTTTGTCTGGTTTTGGTATCTGGGTGATGGTGGCCTCGTAGAATGAGTTTGGGAGTGTTCTTTCCTCCATAATTTTTTGGAAGAGTTTGAGAAGGATGGGTGTTAGCTCTTCTCTAAATGTTTGATAGAATTCACCTGTGAAGCCATCTGGTCCTGGGCTTTTGTTTCTTGGAAAATTTTAAATCACAGTTTCAATTTCAGGGCTTGTGATTGGTCTGTTCATATTTTCTATTTCTTCCTGGTTCAGTCTTGGAAGGTTATGCATTTCTAAGAATTTGTCCATTTCTTCCAGGTTGTCCATTTTATTGGCATATAATTGCTTGTAGTAATCTCTTATGATCCTTTGTATTTCTGCAGCGTTAGTTGTTACTTCCCCCTTTTCACTTTTAATTCTATTGATTTGAGTCTTCTCCCTTTTTTTCTTGATGAGTCTGGCTAATGGTTTATCAATTTTATCTTCTCAAACAACCAGCTTTTAGTTTTATTTATCTTTGCTATCGTTTCCTTCATTTCTTTTTCATTTTTTTCTAATCTGATCTTTATGATTTCTTTCCTTCTGCTAACTTTGGCATTGTTTTGTTCTTCTTTCTCTAATTGCTTTAGATGTAAGGTTAGGTTGTTTATTTGAAGTGTTTCTTGCTTCTTGAGGTAGGATTGTATTGCTATAAACTTCCCTCTTACAACTGCTTTTGTTACATCCCATAGGTTTTGAGTCATTGTGTTTTCATTGTCATTTGTTTCCAGGTATTTTTTTATTTCCTCTTTGATTTCTTCAGTGATCTCTTGGTTATTATGTAGTGTATTGTTTAGCCTCCATGTGTTTGTATTTTTTACAGATTTTTTTCCTGTAATTGGTATCTAGTCTCATAATGTTGTGCTCAGAGAAGATACTTGATCTGATTTCAATTTTCTTAAATTTACCAAGGCTTGATTTGTGACCCAAGATATGATCTATCCTGGACAATGTTCCATGAGCACTTGAGAAGAAAGCGTATTCCGTTGTTTTTGGATGGAATGTCATATAAATATCAATTAAGTCCATCTTCTTTAATGTATCATTTAAAGCTTGTGTTTCCTTATTTATTTTCATTTTGGATACTCTGTCCATTGGTGAAAGTGGGGTGTTAAAGTCCCCTACTATGATTGTGTTACTGTTGATTTCCCCTTTTATGGCTGTTAGTATTTGCCTTATGTATTGAGGTGTTCCTATGTTGGGTGCATAAATATTTACAATTGTTATATTTTCTTCTTGAATTGATCCCTTGATCATTATGTAGTGTCCTTCTTTGTCTCTTGTAATAGTCTTTATTTTAAAGTCTATTTTGTCTGATATGAGAATTGCTACTCCAGCTTTCTTTTGATTTCCATTTGCATGGAATATCTTTTTCCATACCCTCACTTTCAGTCTGTATGTATCCCTAGGTCTGAAGTGGGTCTCTTGTAGACAGCATATATACGGGTCTTGTTTTTGTATCCATTCAGCCAGTCTATGTCTTTTGGTGGGAGCATTTAATCCATTTACATTTAAGGTAATTATCGATATGTATGTTCCTATTACCATTTTCTTAATTATTTTGGGTTTGTTATTGTAGGTCTTTTCCTTCTCTTGTATTTCCTGGCTAGAGAAGTTCCTTTAGCATTTGTTGTAAAGCTGGTTTGGTGGTGCTGAATTCTCTTAGCTTTTGCTTGTCTGTAAAGGTTTTAATTTCTCTGTCGAATCTGAATGAGATCCTTGCTGGATAGAGTAATCTTGGTTGTAGGTTTTTCCCTTTCATCACTTTAAATATGTCCTGCCACTCCCTTCTGGCTTGCCGAGTTACTGCTGAAAGATCAGCTGTTAACCTTATGGGGATTCCCTTGTATGTTATTTTTGTTTTTCCCTTGCTGCTTTTGATATTTTTTCTTTGTATTTAATGTTTGATAGTTTGATTAATATGTGTCTTGGCGTGTTTCCCCTTGGATTTATCCTATATGGGACTCTCTGTTCTTCCTGGACTTGATTAACTATTTCCTTTCCCATATTAGGGAAGTTTTCAACTATAATCTCTTCAAATATTTTCTCAGTCCCTTTCTTTTTCTCTTCTTCTTCTGGGACCCCTATAATTTGAATATTGGTGGGTTTAATATTGTCCCAGAGGTCTCTGAGACTGCCCTCAATTCTTTTCATTCTTTTTTCTTAATTCTGCTCTGCGGTAATTATTTCCACTATTTTATCTTCCAGGTCACCTATCCGTTCTTCTGCCTCAGTTATTCTGCTATTGATCCCTTCTAGAGAAATTTTAATTTCATTTATTGTGTTGGCCATCACTGTTTGTTTGCTCATTAGTTCTAGGTACTTGTGAAACGTTTCTTGCATTTTGTCTATTCTATTTCCAAGATTTTCGATCATCTTTACTATCATTATTCTGAATTCTTTTTCAGGTAGACTGCCTATTTCCTCTTCATTTGTTAGGTCTGGTGGGTTTTTGCCTTGCTCCTTCATCTGCTCTGTATTTCTCTGTCTTCTCATTTTGCTTAACTTACTGTGTTTGGGGTCTCCTTTTCACAGGCTGCATTGTTTTTGGTGTCTGCCCCCAGTGGCTAAGGTTGGTTCAGTGGGTTGTGTAGGTTTCCTGGTGGAGGGGACTAGTGCCTGTGTTCTGGTTGATGAGGCTGGATCTTGTCTTTCTGGTGGGCAGGTCCACGTCTGGTGGTGTGTTTTGGGGTGTCTCTGACCTTATTATAATTTTAGGCAGCCTCTCTGCTAATGGATGGGGTTGTGTTCCTGTCTTGTTAGTTGTTTGGCATAGGGTATCCAGCACTGTAGCTTGCTGGTCGTTGAGTGGAGCTGGGTCTTGGTGTTGAGATGGAGATCTCTGGGAGATTTCCGCCATTTGATATTACGTGGAGCTGGGAGGTTTCTGATGCACCATTGTCCTGAACTTGGCTCTCCCACCTCAGAGGCACAGCCTTGACACCTGGCTGGAACACCAAGAGCCTGTCATCCACACGGCTCAGAATAAAAGGGAGAAAGAAAGAAAGAAAGAAAAAGATAAAAAAAAAAAGTTATTAAAATAAAAAATAATTATTAAAAATTTTTTAAGTGATTTAAATAAAGGAAAGAAAGAAAGAAGACAACAACCAAACCAAAAACAATTCCACCAATGATAACAAGCTGTGAAAACTATACTAAAAAAAAAAAAAAAAAAAAAGTACAGACAGAATCCTAGGACAAATGGTAAAGCAAAGCTATACAGACAAAATCACACACAGAAGCATATACATACACACTCACAAAAAGCGAAAAAGGGAAAAAATATATATATATCATTGCTCCCAAAGTCCACCTCCTCAGTTTGGGATGATTCGTTGTCTATTCAGGTGTTCCACAGATGCAGGTACATCAAGTTGATTGTGGAGGTTTAACCCGCTGCTCCTGAGGCTGCTGGGAGAGATTTCCCTTTCTCTTCTTTGTTCACACAGCTCCCAGGGTTCAGCTTTGGATTTGGACCCGCCTCTGCATGTAGGTCGCCTGAAGGTGTCTGTTCTTTGCTCAGACAGGACGGGGTTAAAGGAGCAGCTGATTAGCGGGCTCTGGCTCACTCAGGCCGGGGGGAGGCAGGGGTACGGATGCGGGGCGAGCCTGCAGCGGCAGAGACCGGCGTGACGTTGCACCAGCCTGAGGCGCGCCGTGTGTTCTCCCGGGGAAGTTGTCCCTGGATCACGGGACCCTGGCAGTGGCGGGCTGCACAGGCTCCCGGGAGGGGCGGTGTGGAGAGTGACCTGTGCTTGCACACAGGCTACTTGGTGCTGCAGCAGCAGCCTTAGCGTCTCCTGCCTGTCTCTGGGGTCCGCGCTGATAGCCGTGGCTTGCGCCCGTCTCTGGAGCTCGTTTAGGCGGCGCTCTGAATCCCCTCTCCTTGCGCGCCGCGAAACAAAGAGGCAAGAAAAAGTCTCTTGCCTGTTTGGCAGCTGCAGACCTTTTCCCGGACTCCCTCCCGGCTAGCTGTGGCGCACTAGCCCCTTCAGGCTGTGTTCATGCCGCCAACCCCAGTCCTCTCCCTGCGATCCGACCGAAGCCCGAGCCTCGGCTCCCAGACCCTGCCCACCCGGGTGGGTGAGCAGACAAGCCTCTCGGGCTGCTGAGTGCTGCTCGGCTCTGATCCTCTGTGTGGGAATCTCTCCGCTTTGCCCTCCGCACCTCTGTGGCTGCGCTCTCCTCCATGGCTCCGAAGCTTCCCCCCTCTGCCACCCGCAGTCTCCACCTGCGAAGGGGCTTCTAGTGTGTGGAAACCTTTCCTCCTTCACAGCTCCCTCCCAGAGGTGCAGGTGCCGTCCCTATTCTTTTGTCTCTGTTTTTTCTTTTTTCTTTTGCCCTACCCAAGTATGTGGGGAGTTTCTTGCCTTTTGGGAGGTCTGAGGTTTTCTGCCAGAATTCAGTAGGTGTTCTGTAGGAGTTGTTCCACATGTAGATGTATTTCTGATGTATTTGTGGGGAGGAAGGTGATCTCCATGTCTTATTCTTCCGCCATCTTGAAACTCCTCTCTAATTTTATAGTTTTTTTCTGCTATTTTTCACCTTTTGCCTCAACTTCATATTTTAACATCTCTGATTTTTTTTTCTGCCATCAGATTTTAAAAAATTTTTCAGAGATATCTCTCTCTTTCTCTCTCTCTTTCGTTCTTTGAATGTTCCTTTTTTAGAGCATCCTGCTTGGGTCTGCCTTATCTCTGTGAAGATTTTAGTGCTTCCTTGGTGGTTTGTTTGTTGTTTCTTCTGGTATGGTCTCTGCTTCCTTCGAGTTGCTTTTCTCCTGGTTGTTTTGTTCTCTGACTTCATTTTAGATGATTTTCTCAAAGATCTGGTGACTCTTGGCTGTCTGTTCACACTCTAGAATGGAACTATAAAACTCCACATGGAAACTGTGAAGCTAGAGGGCTTCCCTTTAGGGTGAGCTGGTTGGGACTTTTCTTTGGGGAAACCCGGATGTCAGTACCTTTAGGTCCTTTCCGTTAGGCTGATCAGATCCCCTAGAAAAGAGTCTTCCAATTTCCTGCTTCTGGTACTCTGGGAGCCCAGTGGGGAAGGAGGAGGGCTGAAGAGGCAGAGCAGGTGGATCTGAGCATTCACTACAGGAACCGTTTCCTGGTCCTTATCTTTTCACTGCACTACCCCCAACCTCCCATGTTCTCCCTGTCCCCAGAGCAGAAGTTTTCTTTAGAGAATAAGCCTTCAGTCCTCTGCTGGTTTCTGTGGGGAAGGGCAGTTGTATGGACGAGATTTGTGCTTCCCAAGTAGACTTTCTACCAATCCGCCTTTTTCAGACCTACCTTCAACCCCTACATCCAGAGGTACCTGATTCCACCAACTCATCAATCTGCCTAGGATCTGAGTTAAAATCAGGTTACTTCTGGGGCTTTCCTTACTTTGGGGTAAAGATGCAGTTTTCTTGAATTGGCTGTAAGTTATTACTTGGACATCTGCTTTCCAGATTCCAAAATATTGTTTTGTCTTATTTCCCCATTTTATTTGTCCTAGTGGGTTTATTCCTTAAAAAAAATCCTTGTGTCTGTTACATTAGTGGAGATTCTGAAGGAAGCAGAGATTCAATGCATGTATTCAATTGCTATCTTTAACAGCTAATTTTAGGCCTCTCAAATTATTTTAAACAAGTAGCTTTAACCCTTTCTTTACTTTTCCTCCCCATAATCCTTCAAAAATTAAGAAGCAGTGCAGTTATCTAATTTAAATGTCATTTCTAAAATGTTATCTTTTTTTTCTTCTAGCAGAGTGCTTTTTTTCCTTTTTTCTTTTTTTAACTTTTTCTTTTATATTGGAGTGTAGTTGATTAACAATATTGTGTTAGTTTCATGTGTACAGCAAAGTGATACAGGTATACATATACATGTATCTATTCTTTTTCATATTCTTTTCCTATTTAGGTTGTTACATAATATTGAACAGAGTCCCCTGTGCTGTACAGCAGGTCCTTGTTCTTATCTATTTTAAATACAGCAGTGTGTGCATGTCGATCCCAAACGCCTGATTCTCCCTCCCCCCACCCTCTTCCCGGTAACCATAAGCTTGTGCTCTAAGTCGAGCAGAGCGCTTTTGAACTTTAAAAGCCAGTGTGTGCCTTGTAGAGGGAAGGAGGAAGAACACGGATGGGAACTAGTTCATCCCCAGACTCAGTGATCTCCTCTTGAATTACTTAAAGGTGACTATATCTAACATTTTAGAGGATTAACAAGTGAAAACTAGATCTGAACACTGAAGCTTGTACAGCTTGCACAGCTTTTTTGTTTGTTTGTTCGTTTGCTGGCATTATGAAATATTTAGGAGGAAAAAACTTGAAAACTCTGCTTTTTAAACTGTCTGACCTTGGTTAGTGGCCCTGAAAATAAGTATAGAAGTTGCCATGTCGTTCCTGGGGCTGCAGAACACATGCCCGTGGCTGTGTGGCTTTTCTCTTTAGTCAGAAGAAGAGATAGAAAACTTGAGCCTGTGACAATAATAATAAACCTGCCAGATTAAGCGGCACCCAAATTTCCAGAATTCACATGCTCGCTGAAGTGTCTCAAGGGAAATGACATTGCCCCTCAACATGCATCATTCTTTAGCCTAGAAGAGCATCAGAGGAAGGGGTGATCTTGGAAAAGTGTGTGAGATTTGGCATCACACAGACCTAGACGACCACAATTCAACTTCCGGCTCCATCGTTGAATCACCACGTAGGTTAGTACTAGCTACTTAGCAGCTCTGAGCTGCACCTCCTGCTCCGTATATTAAGAACAATAACATCTTCTTGGAAGGATTAGAGACACGGTTTGTAAATCTGCCAGCATAATGTCTCACACTTACCAAGTGCCCAGGGAGAGGTAGCTGTTAGGTTATTATGGTGGTGGGCAAACACATGGAGATGTCTCACAAGAATATGAGTCGATTTCCCCTCCTGGGCTAGAGAAATATACAAAGTAGCTTGGGGATGCAAAGTCTAGGAAGAAAAGAAAAAAAGAAAAAGAATAACAAGAAAAGAAAGAGAGAGAGATCTCAGTTGGGAATGATATATTCTCCCTCCTGGATAAATGGTTCCATGTGAAGTATCCCAGATTAGTGAAGCAGGGAGGTGGTGAAATAGGGCATATAATTCGTGTTGCAGTCCATTAGGATGGATCAAGTCTCCTCTGCTTCACAGAAGCTCATCTCTTGAGCTTCATTTAAATAGTGTGCTGAGCCCTAGTGCCTGAGAACAATCATGTCCCTCATCACTGCCAGCGAATAACCTTTTATTTCCAGCAATAAACTCCAAAGCCTCCAGAAATTAACGTGGAGTTAATTTTAGTAGAGACACAACAAATGAGGCTGCCTGAACTGAAGGGAGAAGGAGAGGGTACATGCGATCACATTAAGTAGGGCAGAAGCAGCAGTCAAATATGCCAAGAGATTTGAGACCTCTCAATGGAACAATGACTTTGGGTGTGTGTGCACATCTATATATAAACTCTGCGTGTGTGTGTTTATGTTAAACCCATGAAGACACACACGTCCCCGCCACAGGCAGCTCTAGCAGGACGGTCATGGGAGAGATTGAGGAGGGAGTAAGGATGAAGGGGAGTGGTGAGACCGTAGCCCTGAATTGTAGACACCGGTGTAGGTTGGAGACTTCAACCTCCTCTCCTCTCTTCCTCCTGCCCTTGACTTACATTCCTTTTGATACAGAAAACCTATGTCTCCCACACTGTTTTAAACCATGAAAAGTAACAAGATTGCCTTGATCTTTTGTTCGGAAAGCCTTGAAAAATAATCCATTTGTGAAGCTGAAAACCAGGAATTGAAAAGAAAAAAAAAGAAAGGAAAAGAAAAGGGAAAAAAAACCCAACCCTTGGTGTTTCACTTGCCTAAACCAAAGTATTAACTCTTGTTTCTCTCTTTTCTAATAGTCATAAAATGAGCTTCCTCTGGATGGAAGCCCCTTTACTCTGAAGCCACTGGTTTTAACAAGAGACAGCTGCCTTATAAAGAAAGCAGCCGCACTCTTCAAGAGCTTTGCTTTTGTTTCTCATTTTATTGACCACCACAAGCAGGTTGCTGTATTCTACCACTTACAATCTAAGGTTTCTGTGCAGCATGGAAGTTAACGTGGGTGGCATCTGTCCCTGGAGTGACGTGGAACGTGGCCCCAACGTGTGACTTCAGGTAGAAGCACAAACTGTGGTCATTTGATTTCGAGTCATACTCAAAGTTCTTTTTAAAGGCTGAAGCGTTTATTAGAATAAGTGCAACCCCTGTCTGATAAATGGGATCACATCTGGCTCCATCAACAACACAAACCTCCCAGTAATCAGATAGTTAAAGCTGGCAAGAGAGTGGAACATTATTTATAGTCATCTTTGCTAAGTAAATCATTTTAAAAATGGCTTTCTAAATGTAATATTTCCCTTTTAAGAAGCCCTCCAGAATTAAAGGGGCTTTACAGTGGAACATGAAACATATTGCAGGGAGAGAGACAGAAGCCGTCTTGATTAATGCCCACGATTATCAGCGATGCAAATCACTTTCACTTATTAAGTCTTGTTTAATATCCTAATGACGGCTTCTGAGCAGATTTGGTAATTCCACAGAAAGTGACTGTGAACTAATGCCCTTTCAGCATGTTGAGAATGAGCAGTACTATAAAGAAGACCTCATTTACCATAATTCCTCGCCTGCCCAGGACCCTATTCTCAGCCCTATTCTCAGCTTCTACTTCGCAGCAGGAGACAATTAACCTTTTCAGTGCCAGACGTGATTCCCAGCACTTTCCAGCTGCGAAGGCCAGCAGGGTCAGAGGAAGATGGAAGTTCTCTTTAGTTGTCGCTCCCCTATAACAGTTCTAAGAAACCGGACTGCGGCGGAGTAGTAGGGATTTAAAATGTAGCTGCCGGTTCTGTTACTGGGCACGTGTGGTATCTTGCACCAAAGTCTTTTCAAATTGCCCACACCGGGCATTGGCATTGCTTATTCAGCTCGAATCAAAGACTGCCAGAAATGAAAGCAGACACGCGGAAGAAAAGCCTGCTCCTCCCCGAAATGCTGGCTTTCCTTTGTGATCTGTCAGGAAGTAGGTTTTATCGAGGTTGGATATTCGGGAAGTCGCCCCCGGGCGTGGTGATTTAGGGGTTTGCCTTGGGCTTTCTTTTACAGCTGGGCTCCTCTTTCATGGCTCTGCTTGAACTTGGGGCCGTGGAGACGGCCCAGGGCTGGGGCCTGTGCTGAGCCCTTCTCTGTCTGGGTGGCCACACCCACCTGTGGATGCAGAGTGACTTCCTAACATCACCACTCCTTGTTTCCAGAAGCAGTGTGCAGAGGTGAGGCAGAGAAGGACCCCGCCGGGACAGATGTACCTGACCAAGGCCATGGGCTAGTGAGGGGTCTCCTCCACTCATGCCCTTCCCAGCTCCCCTGGAGGAAGCCCCTCCAGTCAGCCATCCACTCTGACTTTCAGGAACGCCCTTTCACTCCTCTCCCTCCCTCAATCTGGACGTGTCAACGCTGTCCTGGTATAAAAGAGGCTTTGCTATCGGGGTGGGATGGGGAGGGTGCGAGGGAGGGAGATGCAAGAGGGAAGAGATATGGGAACATATGTATATGTATAGCTGATTCACTTTGTTATAAAGCAGAAACTAACACACCATTGTAAAGCAATTATACTCCAATAAAGATGTTAAAAAAAAAAAAAAAAAGAGGCTTTGCATTTGAGTAAAGACCTAGGAAGGAACCAGGCAATTTCCTGGTCTGCTTTGGAACATAGAACAACTCCAAATGGACCACTACTTTTGGGACTAAAGTGACCTTCTCCTTGTCCTAACTGGACCCATACCAAGACTGAACAGCCCCCAATGCAGGGATTCCAGTGGGCCAGACACAAAACCTTCTTGTTTCATAGCACGAGCACGTGAAGTCTTGCTTATTGCTGATGAAAGAAAACCACCATTCATTTTTCCTTCCAAAAGATTTCCGGGGCAGAGAAAGATCAAGGGGAGCAATGGGTGAGAGAGGAAGATGGTGAGGGTTTGGAGGATGAAATGCTCATTCTCTGTCAAGGAGGAGGACGAGAGTTGGGATGGGATTCTGGGCCACTTTGTACCCTACAGACCCCAGGTGGGGAGAGACACTGCCCCCTGAGTCCATCATCCCCTGGGGGGGGGAGTGGCGGTGGAGGTAGGATCCATCCTACGTGAGTGCTGGAGACAGGGTACAGGAAAGTCAAGCAACGCTATGTTAGAACACGATTTCAGAACTCAGTGGAGCCATGAGGAATCTCCCCTTCTCAGCCTGGCATCCTAATTCGTGCTTCAGGCTGCCCTGCCCCTCCCTGCTCGCCTCTATGTTTGTTCCTCACATTGCACATCTCAGCTTTTAGCGTGCTAGGGCCTTCACTCATTTAACTTGTCTACTGCTTCTTTTCTGTCTCCCCTGCTAGAATGTAAGCACCACGATGGATCTCCATGCACGGACGTGCTTAGGACAGCGCCCCTGGCAGGCGCGGAACAAAGGAATGAGTCTGGGGGTTGAAGGACTGTCTCTGTAGCACAATGGAAGGGTCTTAGACTAGAAGGTGAAGGAATTAGGTTTGTGCTGACTCAGCCATATGGAAGCCAGCACACATTTAAGACCTTTGACCAACTGTTTAAACTCTCTGAGCTGACAGATCCTCAGCCCTAAGACGGGGATTGACATGACCTCATTTGGCCTGTTTCTCTGTAGGGCAGCAGAAAGGGGGATGTGGTAACGCTTTGAAAACCGTGAGGGGTTAGATAAGTGTTGGGTGTTGCCATTGGTGGGGACAGACTTGCAGTTACTTCATTTTATTTAAGTCCCACTTTCCTTGTTCCCCTTTTCGGTACTCAAGGCTCACATGCCCGCTTCTGCATGAAATGTTCCCTGATCTTCCCGGGCAGAACCCCTCCCCCTTTGTTTGTGCCCCTCTATCTACAACCTCATTCCAGCCTGTTCTGTTATCCTGTCTATGCTGCATGCCTCTCTACATCCACAGCAATCATAATGCAACTAACATCTGCTGAGGATCGATTATGGGCCAGGCACTGCTCTAGAGGTGTGACATTAATGAACTCATTTCAACCTCAAACAACCCATTTTACAGATGAGGAAGCTGAGGCATACAGAATTAAGTCAGTAGGTCCAAAGTCATACAGCTGGGAGGTGGGGTGGTCAGCATCTGAATGCAGTCAATTAACTCCTGTCCCACTATCTGTACCCATGGCCTCTCAGGGCTGCCTGGTGCTTGCATGTTGGAGAGCACAGCAAATGTTGCAGAAGTGGGCAAATCTGTGGATGGGGCTTTCTGCCTGTCCGCTCACAAAAAGGGTTGTTCTGAGAAGCAAGTCAAAATGGGTGTGAGGGTGCTTATAATGAAAAAGCAATAAGCACTTACAACTTATTGTTATAATTAAATATTTTTAATGACAATGAAAGTAGAAATGTCTAGAACATAGTTAAAGAAGCATCTATGAAAATATTCACCATCTGTTCTTGGGCAGTTTTGTAAATGCTCTATGAAATGACTCACAGATTTCTAGACTTCTTTTTGACCCCCTGCCAAACTTTTAGGTTAATGATATCTGGACAATCTTTGCTTCAATCTCACTCTGAATTTTTTCTTTTTTTTTTTTTTAAACATTGTATTTCTTTTATTTTCTATTTTTAAAAATTGTAGTGGGGTTTCCCTGCTGTGGTTAAGAATCTGCCTGCCAATGCAGGGGACACAGGTTTGAGCCCTGGTCCGGGAAGATCCCACATGCTGTGGAGCAACTAAGCCCATGCGCCACAACTGCTGAGCCTGCACTCTAGAGCCCACGAGCCACAACTACTGAGGCTGTGCACCACAGTTACTGGAGCCCGCACTCCTAGAGCCCGTGCTCCACAACAAGAGAAGCCACCGCAATGAGAACCCCATGCACCACAACGAAGAGTAGTCCCCGCTCACCGCAAATAGAGACAGCCCGCGTGCCCAACAAAGACCCAATGCAGCCAAAAATAAATAAATAAAACAATTTTTTTAAAATGGTGGTAAAATAGACATAAAGTTTATTATTTTTGCTGTAAAGTTCAGTGGCATTAAGTACTTTCATATTGTGTAACCATTGCTACCATCCATCATCTCCAGAAGATTTTTCATCTTCCAAAATGGAAACTTTGTACCCATTAAACAATAACTATCTTTTTCCTCTTCCCCAGGCCCTGGAAACCACCATTCTACTTTCTGTTTCTATGAATTTGACTACTCTAGGTGACTCATATAAGTGGAATAATACAGTATTTATGCTTATGTGACTGGCTTATTTCACTTAGCATAATGTCTTCAAGATTTATCCATGTTGTAGCATGTATCAGAATTTCATTTTTTAAAAGGCTGAATAATATTATATGTGTGTGTGTGTATACCACACTTTGCTTATCCATCCATCTGTGAATGGACACTTAGGTTGCTTCCACTTTCGGCTATTGTGCATACCACTGCTATGAACATGGGTGTACAAATATCTGTCTGAGTCTGTGTTTCAGTTCTTTTGGGTATATACCTAGCAGTGGAATTGCTGGATCATATGGTAATTCTATTTTTAATTTTTTGAGGAACCATGAAACCATTTTCCACAGCAGCTGCACCACTTTACATTCCCACCAGCAGTGAACAAGAGTTCCAATTTCTCTGTATCTTCATCAACACCTGCTATTTTCTGTTCTTTCTTTCTTTCGATTAACATCTTTATTGGAGTATAATTGCTTTGCAATGGTGTGTTAGTTTCTGCTTTATAACAAAGGGAATCAGCTATACATATACATATATCCCCATATCTCCTCTCTCTTGCATCTCCCTCCCACCCTCCCTATCCCACCCCTCTAGGTGGTCACAGAGCACCGAGCTGATCTCCCTGTGCTATGCGGCTGCTTCCCACTAGCTATCAATTTTACATTTGGTAGTGTACATATGTCTGTGCCACTCTCTCACTTCGTCCCAGTCTACCATCCCCCCTCCCAGTGTCCTCAAGTCCATTCTCTATGTCTGTGTCTTTGTTCCTGTCCTGCCCTTAGGTTCTTCAGAACCATTTTCTTTTAGATTCTATATATATGTGTTAGTATACGGTATTTGTTTTTCTCTTTCTGACTTACTTCACTCTGTATGACAGTCTCTAGGTCCATCCACCTCACTACAAATGACTCAATTTCATTTCTTTTTATGGCTGAGTAATATTCCATTGTATATATGTGCCACATCTTCTTTATTTATTCATCTGTTGATGGACACTTAGGTTGCTTCCATGTCCTGGCTATTGTAAATAGAGCTGCAATGAACACTGTGGTACATGACTCTTTTTGAATTATGGTTTTCTCAGGGTATATGCCCAGGAGTGGGATTGCTGGGTCATATGGTAATTCTATTTTTAGTTTTTTAAGGAAACTCCATACTGTTCTCCACAATGGCTGTATCAATTTACATTCCCACCAAGAGTGCAAGAGGGTTCCCTTTTCTCCACACCCTCTCCAGCATTTATTGTTTGTAGATTTTTTGATGATGGCCATCCTGACAGGTGTGAAGTGATACCTCATTGTAGTTTTGATTTGCATTTCTCTAATGATTAGTGATGTTGAGCATCCTTTCATGTGTTTGTTGGCAATCTGTATATCTTCTTTGGAGAAATGCCTATTTAGGTCTTCTGCCCATTTTTGGATTGGGTTGTTTGTTTTTTTGATATTGAGCTGCATGAGCTGCTTGTAAATTTTGGAGATTAATCCTTTGTCAGTGGCTTCATTTGCAAATATTTTCTCCCATTCTGAGGGTTGTCTTTTCGTCTTGTTTATGGTTTCCTTTGCTGTGCAAAAGCTTTTAAGTTTCATTAGGTCCCATTTGTTTATTTTTGTTTTTATTTCCATTTCTCTAGGAGGTGGGTCAAAAAGGATCTTGCTGTGATTTATGTCATAGAGTGTTCTGCCTATGTTTTCCGCTAAGAGTTTGATAGCATCTGGCCTTACATTTAGGTCTTTAATCCATTTTGAGTTTCTTTTTGTGTATGGTGTTAGGGAGTGTTCTAATTTCATTCTTTTACATGTAGCTGTCCAGTTTTCCCAGCACCACTTATTGAAGAGGCTGTCTTTTCTCCATTGTATATTCTTGCCTCCTTTATCAAAGATAAGGTGACTATATGTGCATGGGTTTACCTCTGGGCTTTCTATCCTGTTCCATTGATCTACATTTCTGTTTTTGTGCCAGTGCCATACTGTCTTGATTACTGTAGCTCTGTAGTATAGTCTGAAGTCCAGGAGCCTGATTTCTCCAGTTCCGTTTTTCTTTCTCAAGATTGCTTTGGCTATCTGGAGTCTTTTGTGTTTCCATACAAATTGTGAAATTTTTTGTTCTAGTTCTGTGAAAAATGCCATTGGTAGTTTGATAGGGATTGCATTGAATCTGTAGATTGCTTTGGGTAGTATAGTCATTTTCACAATGTTGATTCTTCCAATCCAAGAACATGGTATATCTCTCCATCTGTTTGTATCATCTTTAATTTCTTTCATCAGTGTCTTATAATTTTCTGCGTACAGGTCTTTTGTCTCCTTAGGTAGGTTTATTCCTAGGAATTTTATTCTTTTTGTTGCAATGGTAAATGGGAATGTTTCCTTAATTCCTCTTTCAGATTTTCCATCATTAGTGGATGGGAATGCAAGAGATTTTTGTGCATTAATTTTGTATCCAACAACTTTACCAAATTCATTGATTAGCTCTAGTAGTTTTCTGGTGGCATCTTTAGGATTCTCTATGTATAGTATCATGTCATCTGCAAGCAGTGACAGTTTTACTTCTTCTTTTCCAATTTGGATTCCTTTTATTTCTGTTTCTTCTCTGATTGCCGTGGCTAGGACTTCCAAAACTATGTTAAAAAATAGTGGTGAGAGTGGACAACCTTGTCTTGTTCCTGATCTTAGAGGAAATGCTTAATTTTTTCACCATTGACAATGATGTTTGCTGTGAGTTTTTCATATATGGCCCTTATTATGTTGAGGTAGGTTCACTGTACGCCCATTTTCTGGAGAGTTTTTATCATAAATGAGTGTTGAATTTTATCAAAAGCTTTTTCTGCATCTATTGAGATGATCATATGGTTTTTATTCTTCAGTTTGTTAATATGGTTTATCACATTGATTGATTTGCGTATATTGAAGAATCATTACATCCCTGGGATAAATCCCACTTGATCGTGGTGTATGATCCTTTTAATGTGTTGTTGGATTCTGTTTGCTAGTATTTTGTTGAGGATTTTTGCATCTATATTCATCAGTGATATTGGTCTGTAATTTTCTTTTTTTCTAGTATCTTTGTTTTGGTATCAGGGTGATGGTGGCCTCATAGCATGAGTTTGGGAGTGTTCCTTCTTCTGCAATTTTTTGGAAGAGTTTGAGAAGGATGGTTGTTAGCTCTTCTCTAAATGTTTGATTGAATTCACCTGTGAAGCCATCTGGTCCTGGACTTTTGTTTGTTGGAAGATTTTTAATCACAGTTTCAATTTCAGTGCTTGTGATTGGTCTGTTCATATTTTCTATTTCTTCCTGGTTCAGTCTTGGAAGGTTATGCATTTCTAAGAATTTATCCATTTCTTCCAAGTTGTCCATTTTATTGACATATAATTGCTTGTAGTAATCTCTCATGATCCTTTGTATTTCTGCAGCGTCAGTTGTTCCTTCCCCCTTTTCATTTTTAATTCTATTGATTTGGATCTTCTCCCTTTTTTTCTTGATGAGTCTGGCTAATGGTTTATCAATTTTGTTTATCTTCTCAAACAACCAGCTTTTAGTTTTATTGATCCTTGCTATTGTTTTCTTTATTTCTATTTCATTTATTTCTGCTCTGATCTTTATGATTTGTTTCCTTCTGTTAACTTTGGGTTTTGTTTGTTCTTCTTTCTCTAGTTCCTTTAGGTGTCAGGAACTAGAGGTGTTAGTTAACACTAATCAGGTGTTAGATTGTTTATTTGAGATTTTTCTTTTTTCTTGAGGTAGGCTTGTATTGCAATAATCTTCCCTCTTAGATCTGCTTTTGCTGCATCCCATAGGTTTTGGATCATCATGTTTTCGTTGTCATTTGTCTCTAGGTATTTTTTGATTTCCTCTTTGATTTCTTCAGTGCTCTCTTGGTTATATAGTAACATATTGTTTAGCTTCCATGTGTTTGTGTTTTTTACATTTATTTCCCTGTAATTGATTTCTAATTTCATAGCATTGTGGTCAGAAAAGATGCTTGGTATGATTTCAATTTTCTTTAATTAATTGAGGCTTGATTTGTGACCCAAGATGTGATCTGTCCTGGATAATGTTCCATGTGCGCTTGAGGAGAAAGTGTAATCTGTTGTTTTTGGATGGAATGTCCTATAAATATCATTTAAATCTATCTGGTCTATTGTGTCATTTAAAGCCTGTGTTTCCTTATTCATTTTCTGTTTGGATGATCTGTCCATTGATGTAAGTGAGGTGCTCCCCAACTATTATTGTGTTTCTGTCGATTTCCTCTTTTATAGCTGTTAGTAGTTGCCTTATGTATTGAGGTGCCCCTATGTTGGGTGCATATATATTTATAATTGTTATATCTTCTTCTTGGTGTGATCCCTTGTTCATTATGTAGTGTCCTTCCTTGTCTTTTGTAACATCCTTTATTTTCAAGTCTATTTTATCCGATATGTGTATTGCTACTCCAGCTTTCTTTTGATTTCCATTTGCATGGAATATGTTTTTCCATCCCCTCACTTTCGGTCTGTATGTGTCCCTAGGTCTCAAGTGGGTCTCTTGTACACAGCATATATATGGGTCTAGTTTTTGTGTGCATTCAGCGATCCTGTGTCTTTTGGTTGGGGCATTTAATCCATTCACTTTTAAGGTAATTATCGATATGTATGTTCACATTACCATTTTCTTAATTGTTATGGGTTTGTTTTTGTAGGTGCTTTTCTTCTCTTGTGTCTCCCATTTAGAGAAGTTCCTTTAGCATTTGTTGTAGAGCTGGTTTGGTGATGCTGAATTCTCTTAGCTTTTGCTTCTCTGTAAAGCTTTTGATTTCTCTATCGAATCTGAATGAGATCCTTGCTGGGTAGAATAATCTTGGTTGTAGGTTTTTCCCTTTCATCACTTTAAATATGTTATGCCACTCCTTTCTGTCTTGCAGAGTTTCTGCTGAGAAATCAGCTGTTAACCTTATGGAAGTTCCCTTGCATGTTATTTGTCATTTTTCCCTTGTTGCTTTCCATGATTTTTCTTTGCTTTTAATTCTTGTCAACGTGATTACTATGTGTCTCGGCCTGTTTCTCCTTGGGTTTATCCTGCCTGGGACTCTCTGTGCTTCCTGGACTTGGGTGGCTATTTCCTTTCCCATGTTAGGCTATTTCCTTTCCCATGTTATAATCTCTTCAAATATTTTCTCAGGTCCTTTCTCTCTCACTTCTCCTTCTGGGACCCCTATAATGAGAATGTTGTTCCATTTAGCGTTGTCCCAGAGGTCTCTTAGGCTGTCTTCATTTCTTTTCATTCTTTTTTCTTTATTCTGTTCCATGGCAGTGAATTCCATCATCCTGTCTTCCAGGTCTCTTATCCATTCTTCTGCCTCAGTAATTCTGCTATTGATTCCTTCTAGTGTATTTTTCATTTCAGTTATTGTATTGTTCATCTCTGTTTGTTCTTTAGTTCTTCTAGGTATTTGTCCTTTAATTCTTCTAGGTCTTTGTTAAACATTTCTTGCATCTCCTCGATCTTTGCCTCCATTCTTTTTCCAAGGTCCTGGATCATGTTCACTATCATTATTCTGAATTCTTTTTCTGGAAGGTTGCCTATGTCCACTTCATTTAGTTGTTTTTCTGGGGTTTTATCTTGTTCCTTCATCTGGTACATAGCCCTCTGCCTTTTCATCTTGTCTATCTTTCCTTGAATGTGGTTTTTGTTCCACAGGCTACAGGATTGTAGTTCTTCTTGCTTCTGCTGTCTGCCTTCTGTTGGATGAGGCATCCCATAGGTTTTGGGTCGTCGTGTTTTCATTGTCATTTGATTCTAAGTATTTTTTGATTTCCTCTTTGATTTCTTCAGTGATCTCTTGGTTATTTAGTAGTGTATTGTTTAGCCTTCATGTGTTTGTATTTTTTACAGTTTTTTCCCTGTTATTGATAACTAGTCTCATAGCGCTGTGGTCTGAAAAGATACTTGATATGATTTCAATTTTCTTAAATTTACCAAGGCTTGATTTGTGACCCAAGATATGATCTATCCTGGACAATGTTCCGTGAGCACTTGAGAAGAAAGTGTATTCTGTTGTTTTTGGAAGGAATGTCCTCTAAATATCAATTAATTCCATCTTGTTTAATGCATCATTTAAAGATTGTTTTTCCTTATTTTCATTTTGGATGATCTCTCCATTAGGGAAAGTGGGGTGTTAAAGTCCCCTACTATGATTATGTTACTGTCGATTTCCCCTTTTATGGCTGTTAGCATTTGCCTTATGTATTGAGTTGCTCCTATGCTGGGTGCATAAATATTTACAATTGTTATATCTTCTTCTTGGATTGATCCCTTGATCATTATGTAGTGTCCTTCTTTGTCTCTTGTAATAGTCTTTATTTTAAAGTCTATTTTGTCTGATATGAGAATTGCTACTCCAGGTTTCTTTTAATTTGCATTTTCATGGAATATCTTTTTCCTTCCCCTCACTTTCAGTCTGTATGTGTCCCTAGGTCTGAAGTGGGTCTCTTGTAGACAGCATATATATGGGCTTTGTTTTTGTATCCATTCAGCCAGTCTATGTCTTTTGGTGGGAGCATTTAATCCTTTTACATTTAAGGTAGTTATCAATATGTATGTTCTTATTACCATTTTCTTAATTGTTTGGGGTTTGTTTTTGTAGGCCTTTTCTTTCTCTTGTGTTTCCTGCCTAGAGAAGTTCCTTTAGCATTTGTTTTAAAGCTGGTTTGGTGGTGCTGAATTCTCATAGCTTTTGCTTGTCTGTAAAGGTTTTAATTTCTCTGTCAAATCTGAATGAGATCCTTGTTGGGTAGAGTAATATTTGTTGTAGGTTTTTGCCTTTCACCACTTTAAATATATACTGCCATTCCCTTCTGGCTTGCAGAGTTTCTGCTGAAAGATCAGCTGTTAACCTTATGGGTATTCCTTGTATGTTATTTGTTGCTTTTCCCTTGCTGCTTTTAACATTTTTTCTTTGTATTTAATTTTTGATAGTTTGATTAATATCTGTCTTGGTGCGTTTTTCCTTGAATTTATCCTATATGGGACTCTCTGTGCTTCCTGGACTTGATTGCCTATTTCCTTTCCCATACTAGGGAAGTTTTCAACTATGATCTCTTGAAATATTTTCTCTGTCCCCTTCTTTTTCTCTTCTTCTTCTGGGACCCCTATAATTTGAATGTTGGTGCATTTAATGTTACCCCAGAAGTCTTTGAGACTGTCCTCAATTCTTTTCATTCTTTTTTCTTTATTCTGTTCTGCGGTAGTTATTTCCACTAGTTTATCTTCCAGGTCACTTATCCATTGTTCTGCCTCAGTTATTCTGCTATTGATTCCTTCTAGAGAATTTTTAATTTCAATTATTTTGTTGTTCATCATTGTTTGCTCTTTATTTCTTCTAGGTCCTTGTTAATCGTTTCTTGTATTTTCTCCATTCTATTTCCAAGATTTTGGATCATCTTTACTATCATTTCTCTGAATTCTTTTTCAGGTAGACTGCCTCTTTCCTCTTCATTTGTTTGGTCTGGTGGGTTTTTTCCTTGCTCCTTCATCTGCTGTGTGTTTCTCTGTCTCCTCATTTTGCTTGACTTACTGTGTTTGGGGTCTCCTTTCCGCAGGCTGCAGGTTCATATTTCCTGTTGCTTTTGGTGTCTGCCCCCAGTGGCTAGGGTTGGTTCAGTGTGTTGTGTAGGCTTCCTGGTGGAGGGGACTGGTGCCTGTGTTCTGGTGGATGAGTCTGGGTCTTGTCTTTCTGGTGGGCAGGACTGCGTCCACTGGTGTGTTTTGGGGTGTCTGTGACCTTATTATGACTTTAGACAGCCTCTCTGCTAGTGGGTGGGGTGTGTTCCTGTCTTGCTAGTTGTTTGGCATAGGGTGTCCAGCACTGTAGCTTGCTGGTCATTGAGTGGAGCTGGGTCTTAGCGTTGAGATGGAGATCTCTGGGAGAGCTTTCACTGTTTGATTGTATGTCGATCCAGGATGTCCCTGGTAGACCAATGTCCTGAACTTGGCTCTCCCACCTCAGAGGTACAGGCCTGACACCTGGCCAGAGCACCAAGACCCTGTCAGCCACACGGCCAGGTACATGGGAAGTTTCTTGCCTTTTGGGAAGTCTGAGGTCTTCTGCCAGCATTCAGTAGGTGTTCTGTAGGAGTTGTTCCACATGTAGATGTATTTCTGATGTATTTGTGGGGAGGAAGGTGATCTCCATGTCTTACTCCTCCGCCATCTTGAAGGTGTCATCTGATCTTCTTTTTTTTTTTAAATAGCTTTCCTAACGAATGTGAAGTAGGTCACTGAATTTTTGAATGGTTCAGTTTTTGTGTTAGTCTTCCATATGTCTCAATTAATTTTCACCTTCAAAACACAATTTTTGCCACATTAAATAGACTTGATTCTGTCATCTTGAATTTCTTCATTCCTTTATTTATCAGCCTTCAAGTAGATGGCCCAACATGTGCCAGCTACTGTCCTAGGTGCTGGAACATCCTCATGAGTAGGACTATCACAGTTCTCTAGAATTCAAGGTTGAGTTTGGTCACATAGCATATAATTATGGTGCTTTGTTACCCAAAGTTATAAATTATCCTATTTATAGCTACATTTGAAAATATCATCATTTAAATTGTGTAAGACAAAAGCTTAATTATACCGGACCCTGAAATTCTTACTCCTAGAAACCCAAATTCTCTGGATACATGAGGTCTTGACTCTATAGGCCCTTCGCTTATTTTTTTTTTAATAAACTTTATCTTTTAGATTTACTACAAAGTTAGTATAGTGAGTTCCCATAAATCCCAAACCCTATCATTAACATCTTTCATTAGTATGGTACATTTGTTACAATTAATGAACCAATATTGATAGATTATTATTAATCCACACTCTGCTCAGATTTTCCTAATTTTTACCTAATGTCTATTTCTGTTCCAAAATTCCCATCTAGGACACCACATTGCATGTAATTGGCATTTTTCCTTAAGCTCTTCTTGATTGTGACAGTTTCTCAGACTTTCCTTGTTTTTGATGACCTTGACAGATTTAGGAGTACTGGTCAGCTATTTTGTAGAATGTTTCTCTACTGGGACTTGTCTGATGATTTTCTCATGATTAGACTGAGGTTATGGGTTTTGGGGAGGAAGGTCAGAAAGGTAAAATGAATTTTCATAACATCACATCACATCAAGGATACAATCAGTGTGTCACTGCTGACGTTGACCTGGATTGCTTAGCTGAGGTCGTTTTGGTCATGTTTCTCTACTGTAAGGTTACTCTTTCTTCCCCTCTTTGTCTACTGTACTCTTTGGAAGGAAGAGTATCACAAGATGTCCTCTCCTTGAGGGTGGTTATCTACATAAATTATTTGGAGTTCTTCTGCATGGGAGACCTGCTTCTTCTCTCAGATTTATTTATCCAATCACTTATTTATATAATAAAATTAATATTTTATTATATAATATTTTATATTTTATAATATTTTATGATATTTTATTATATATTTTATTTATATATAAAATAAATACCATGAGTTTTTATTTATATTTATTTATTTTATACCTTGGGTCATAATCTAGCACTACTTTATTTATTTTGTTGCTGAAATTGTTCCAGCTCTGGCTGTCAGGAGCTCTTTTAGCTGTCTCCTGTGTCCCTTCACAGTAGTCACACATCATTGTGGGTTTTTTGGTTTGTTTTTGAGCTCTTCTTTATTTTCTGGCTCTACAAATTGCTTCAGGCTCATCTTGCATATTTCCTGCCTGAGTCCTAGAATCAGCCATTCCTCCAAGCATCCCTGGTTCCTTTTATTGGAGAATGTTATTAGAAATCATGATATAGGTGCTAGGTGTGTTTGTTGCTATGGGGGTGTCATTGCATTTAGGCCCTTGAATTTGATTACTATTTTAGACATTTTGAATGAAAAAATATATAAAATAAATTCTGCACTTTCCTGCGTTCAGTAACAGAATACAATCAACATAATTTTTCTGGTGATGTTAATATTTTTTATTTTTGTATTGAAGTATATTTGGTTTGCAATGTTTCAGGTATAAAGCAAAGTGATTAAATTATATATATATATACACACACACATATATATATTCTTTTTCAGATTCTTTTCCATTATAGGTATTATAAGATGTTGAATATAGTTCCTTGTGCTGTACAGTAGTTCCTTGTTGTATACCTATTTTATATATAGTAGTGTATATCTGAATAATCAACATAGTTTAACCTGTTCTTGGGATCTCAAGTATTGTCTTGAATGATGGTTATTTGACCATGATACAGTAATTGCCCTCAGCCCCTCACAAGCTTTGAAAGACTGTTCATACACCACAGCGCCATGTTATTGTGCCATTAGAATTCTGTTCTGGCTTTTTGTAATCTTTCTAATTTATTTCCTCGTGGTGTCTTTAATAACCTCCTCTCCTCACCTCTAGTTTACTGTTTGTATTCTGCTCTGTCCTAGTAATCAGATAACCAAGTTTGGTCAGCCTGTTCATGAAGTAAAAGCAAAGAGGAACTGAGTAAGGATCTGAGATTCACTCCAGTAAATAAAGCGAATCTTGTAATACCAATTTTTGACTATGCAGAAAAATCTCCTTCTCTTCTTCTATTTCTTACTTCCTGTTTTTCACCTATTCTCTAGTTTCACAATAGTACTGAATCGTTTAGGTCAAATATATGTTTTAAATGTGAACACCAAATGTATGTGGGGTACAGGTTATTCCACATGGCTCTGTGTCTAGGCCCTCAAATTCTATTTAAATAGCTCTAAGTGCAGTGAAAACAGCAGCAGACTTGAAATCACTAGAGTTGAAATGCATATGAGCTCTGGCTCTCTTGCTCTGACTCAGGCAAGTCACTCAGCTTCTCTGGGCCCAAGGTATCAGATAGAAAATAAAAGAGTTAGCCTAGAACCCCTAGATTCCTTTCTGGCTGTAACATCCTGTGACTTCTGAGTAAGCTTTATTAATCTTAAAAGAACAATGTGATCAAATGTACTAGAGAGCATGTAATCTCAGCTAAGCTGCCTTCAGACTGAGTGACCTTGGGAAAGTCACTCTAAAAATACCTACCTCAGAGACACACACATGTACATGCAGGCACTTATTATATAATAAAGGAGGCACTACAAATCAAGAGGTGAAGTGTGGATTGCATGCAGATAATATTGGGAAAACTGGTTCAGTCTGTGGAGGAAAATAAAACTAGATCTTC
The DNA here is from genome assembly GCF_028023285.1 of Balaenoptera ricei. Lineage (NCBI taxonomy): Eukaryota > Metazoa > Chordata > Mammalia > Artiodactyla > Balaenopteridae > Balaenoptera > Balaenoptera ricei. The sequence goes on from NC_082639.1 coordinate 150,778,657, forward strand.
ACATAAGGTCACTAGATGCATTAAATTCCTAAATGAGAAAGATTAAATTATAAATTTATAGAAGAAAGTTCAAGAGAATATCCTTGTGATTAGGGATGAGAAAGGTCTTTAAACAAATGTCAAAACACAAACTTTAAGGCCCCCCCACCAAAAGATGAAATTGATTTCATCCAAGTTAGATGTATGCCAGCAACATGGATGGATCTGAGGAGTGGGAATAAAAGTAGAAAACAGACTTTGATACGTAAGAATATCACTTGCAAAATTAGAAACATTCACAGGAACCAGCAATATATATTTTGCAAGAACACATTCAAATGAATGGAAGGATAGACTTTAAGAAGGTTGATTACAGAGAGGAGAGAGGAGGAGCTTTGCATTGTTCTCTGATGATCATGTGTTTCATATTAAGTCATGTATATATATGAACACACATATATTTCTTTTTTTTTTTTTCCACACATATATTTCTAATATATTTTTGCATAAACATCGCTTACCCAGGACTGAACTGTGAGTCCCCCAAGGGCAGTAATTATCACTTAGCACACAGTAGGCATCTCTCCTGGTGGGATGAATGAATGAATATACATGGACCATCTCTGTACTAGCTGCTTTGCTGGGATTTTGTGGAGATAACTTCAGATAACAGGCATAAATGCTCACTGAGACTTTAAAGGCTGTTGGTCTGGAATGATCCTTAGGATTTATCTGGCCCAGTGGTGGTGGATTTCATAGATGGGTTTAAGGATAGATGGGTGAACTGAAAAAATAAAAAGTCTCATACTCTGGGTCAGCCCGCTGACCTTTTTCTAAACTCAGGTATGGACTCAAAAACCCATCATTAGCATTTTACAGAAAAAGTGGCTTTTTAACATTATTGGGTAAATAAATATCAAGTACTATAGGAATTAAAAGAGCCATTGAGATATATTGAGAATATCATAACAGGATTCTGAGAGACGCTAATTGTTGAACTAGGCTATGAATGATGGGTTTTTTAACATCAGAGAAGTAGAACATTTAAAATAAAGGATAGCACCTTTGATGAAATAATTTAGCTTAATGAAAACTTTACTGCATTCTTCCCATTTTTCTCACTTCTCCATGGCAACTTCAATGCAACCTGGACCGTGCGCCACTGAGATTTTCCAGCTTCAGAAAGTGTTTTCCCTCATTCTGATAGATCTAGAACTACAATCCAAGCTCTGACTCACAAAAAAGCTTTTTCCAACTCAACACACTAAGTTCTTCTGAAAGAAGTTCCCAAGATCCTCCTAAGTCCTGATGGAAATTCCCTCTCATGTTGGCCAGCTCTGGGTCAGCTGGTAGATATTTAAAAAGAACATTTCTTCTGGTCCATAGAAGGGCAAGAGGTGTTTTGAACTCAGTCTGGAGAGGAACTTGAGTTCACCATGTGCACATCCCAGACCTGTTGCTATAGCACTTGAAATAAATGAGTCACAGGGGAAACACAGTGGGGAATGGTGACAGCTATATGTGTAAATCGAGGGTTGGTTACCCAGCCAGCCAACAATGATAAGCTTCCCTTCAGCCATAAACCCGACCCAGCTGTGGGGTGTGAGCAAGCCTGTGTAAAGGGAGGGAGAAGGTTTATTTCCTATTGGCATTGAGTCCTTTTGAACCTTGACCTTCCTCAAACTGTCCTTATTTGATAAATGCAGTGTCCCAGAAGCCGAAGAGAATAAGTAACAGAACGCTGTGCATCAGCCATCTAAAACAACAGACCTCAGAATGAGATAGGGAACAACTATTCCACTGCAAGAAAAGCAATAAAGACGGATGTGCAATTTAGAAAATGCACCAATTCTGGGTCCTCTAAAAGCATTTGATGAGGGTAAACAAACAGTAGAGGTGATTCCTTCATCTCCTTTGACTCACTTTTGAATGCTCCAGTTCATCCATAATTTAAAAAGATAAACACACCAAATAGACCATTAAGTGTTGTTCATGTTTCTGACACATTGTGATGGTGCTCAAGAAAGAGAAACCCATGGCAGCCAAGTGAGTGGTGTTATATCTGTTTCTTATCATCCTAACAGCTGCCCTAGTTCCAGCTGTGAAAAGTAGTAAGGTAGCCAACAGTTTTGAATTACCAGAAACCCTAGTAGGACTAAACAAAACTTTTATAAAGAAGTACCAAGAGAGCTTCCCTGGTGGCACAGTGGTTAAGAACCCGCCTGCCAATGCAGGCGATACGGGTTCGAGCCCTGGTCCGGGAAGATACCACATGCCGTGGAGCAACTAAGCCCGTGCACCACAACTACTGAGCCTGCGCTCTAGAGCCCGCGAGCCACAACTACTGAGCCAGTGAGCCACAACTACTGAAGTCCATGCCCCTAGAGCCCGTGCTCTGCAACAAGAGAAGCCACCGCAATGAGAAGCCTGCGCACCGCAACGAAGAGTAGCCCCTGCTTGCCGCCACTAGAGAAAGCCCGTGCACAGCAACGAAGACCCAATGCAGCCAAAAATAAATAAATAAATTTATTTTAAAAAAAAGAGAAGCACCAAGAACTCAGTAAAAGACAGAGGTAGTCACATGGGTGCACACGCACCCCCCCCAAACACACACACACACACACCCTCATGAGAGTCCACCCACCAACAGAGACTGTGTTGACAAAGGCAAAGGGAAAGGGAAAGTTAAACTCAGAAGCAGAAAGAAAAACAATGTAATTTGGGTGTTGCATTGTTCAAATTGGCTACTCATAGTTATAACTTTCCTCTGTAATCTTACAAGGTTATTTTGGGGGAATAATACGTTTCCCACATTGAAAGCTTTTACAGGACTCACAGAATGAACATAGGAAAGAAACCAAGGGAGACAAATGACAACGTTAATGAGGAATTGATTGATTTCAAGAGGGGCCAAGGGGATGTTATGTGATGGAAGGGCTTCAAACCAATATGGACGTAGAGTCCTGAGCTCCTGAGCCTCCAGAGGGCCACCTCTCCCCGACCCTGCTATTCTGAAGGCCAGGATGATCTACATAACCTAATGCCTTCCTCTCTCCATGCTCTCTTCCCTTCAATTCACTCAGCAGATCACCACCAAATTAACTCTCCTAAACACAGTCCTAATATAAAATGATTTCTTGCTCACAATTCTTCCATGGGTCTCCTCTGTCCACCAAATAAAATACTTTTCTAGCTCTATACATTCTTCTCTGTGCTTTAGTTAAACGACCTGCTGTCCATTGACTAAAAAGTTCCTCCCTGGACTCTTTCCTCCTGATCTTCCTTCCTGATCCATGCCTGCCTTCCAGGGGCTCCAGCCCTGCTGTTGAATTCTTGCCCATCTTTCAAGCCCTATTTCAACTATTGCCATCTGATGTCTTATCTGAAAACCTTGATCTATCCTGATGGATCTTTGAATTCCTATAGCAATTTATACTTATCTAGCATTATTTTAAATTATTTATACTTATTTAGGTAGAGAAATAATTATATTTATGTAGATAAATAATTATGTAGCTAATTAATTAACTATATAATGTGGATAAATGATTGTATTTATCTAGAATTATTATCTTTATATAAATTACAGCATTGATCACACCTCCTCTTGCATTGTAAAAAGATTGCTTTGTATAGTATCTTTTCTACTAGATTGAAAACTGCTTGACTGGACCTTTCATATTTGCCTTTTTTTTTTTCTTTCTTTCACTTTTTATTGTGAAACATAGCCCATGGCTATAAAAGTGCACATAACCTAAATATATTGTCTAATACATTATTCCAAAGAAAACAGCAAGTAACCAGCACCCAGGTCAAGAAATAAAATATTGCCAATACCTTTGAAGCCCCCATCATTTGCCCCCATGTGCCCCTTCTTCCTCCCTCCACCATATTCATTTCTTTCTCCTCTTTAGCACCTGCCATGGAAGCTTGGGCTTAGCAAGTGGTCAGGAAATGCTTGAAGGATGGACGAACAGACTACAAGGTAGATGCAGCCTGAAGAAACATCAGCTGAATTCATTATCATCACTGGAAAAAGGGTCCGAACTTCACTCCCTGCTCCATGGTGGGTGAGAATTCTCTTCATATGTGAAAGTTGCATATCCTGCGCTCATGGTTGTTATTTAAGGAGCACCTACAGGGAGACGCATGCTCAGCGACATGGGATCAAAGTCCTGAGCAAGGAAAGGCACGGCTTTGTTAAGTGGTGTTCTGAGCTGTCAGAAAGTGAGAGAGAAATAGTGGCTCCCTGGGGGTGGGGCTCTAATGGGGCCCTAACAAGAGCCACGCAGGCACCTGATTCTTGGGAATGGTGACAGGGAAGGATTCAGGCTGTAATTGTGCTCCCAGCAAAATCGGGATCCTGAGGTTGAATCCGATTTTCAGGACTTCTCAGAAGCCCCAAAGCAGGCAAATATCTAGAATGATCCAAGGGTAATAGAATCAGGGAAGATAACAGAGCCTCATGCCATCTTGTTGTTGTGACCAGTCACCTTTTCAATATTTGTGTTTTATTTTTATCTCTGTATTAGAGAGGCATTATTTGTGCACAGGCTGTTAAAAACAGTTCTGAGGGAAACACACTTCCAGCTGCTTCCTCCTGTTTTCCATCTGCTGCATTTTTGCATCTTTGTATGCATTTAACTGTTGCTTGTCGGTGTAATTGGGATTTTACTGAGGACAGGGAAAAAAAACTCCCTAAGGGTGGGTTGTCAGTTCAATTGATCTGAAAGAGATTATCTTGGTTAGTCGCTGATAAACCTTAAACTTCCAAGTAGAGCAATAAAAAAGCACCACGTAACTAAGTTTTAAGAGTTAACTTGCTTCAGTTATATCTTTGTATTCCTATATTTATGCATCAGCTACTCTTTCTCCCATTTAATCTTAAATATGTAAATCCTCAATTTATCTGGAATTACTTAGTGAAAGACTGATGTGTGAGTGTGGCAGATTATAATATTCTATTGCCACCCCTGATCCTCTTTACCTCTTATTCTTTTCATAGCAGATCAAAAAAGCTGTGTGCGTGCCACAAGAATATATTATTTTAAGAGACTTGGACTTAGAAATTGATTTCCTTGATGAGAAAAAGAAAAGTCTCCTTCTGACCTAGAGGGTCACTTCATAATCCTGTCACTCTACATCAAAAAAGCCTTTTTTTTTTTCTTTTTGGAGAAGATGAGAATATTTCTGAAAAGGAATTAATTTTTCAGCTACAGTAAAAACAGTGACTTGCAGACTTACCCATCCCCAAAAGAGGGGACTTATTCAGAACACATCTCCTGTGATTAGAACGAGCTCCTGACATATTTTAGGGTCAGGCGGTTTTCAGTGGAAATTGGGATTTGTACCATAGAATGAAATTGATATTCTATTTTATTGATTTTAAGGCTTGAGGGAGAATCTTTTTTTTTTTGTGAAGGGATTTCACTGCTTTCAAATATTTAATAGTGATGGTTGAAGGGAGCATACTTTCCTCCTTGTGTGTGGATTTAAATTAATGGGCTATTAAACAGCACGTGATTTTCATCACCTTCTGATTGAGGTTCAACTGACAACACTTCAATCTGCATTTCAGGAATGCCTGCACCTGTCACTGAACCCGTCCAGCCAGGGCAGTGGTTCTCACTCTGCGGCACATGTGAACCACCTGGAGAGCTTTACAGACTACTGGTGCCCCAGCCACAGTTCTGGAAATTTTGATTCGGTTGATCTGGAGCCCAAGCCTCAGTGTTCTAGAAGCTTACCAAAGTGATTCTAATGAGCAGACAGGGTTGAGAACCAGCGAAATATAGTATATTCCGAAATCACATGGCATTCTGTTATCCCTGAGTATCTGTTATAGCAGTCTAATATTTGCATTTCGAGACTCCATTGTTTGACTTGCTTGCATATAGGTGTTCTGATGGAAGATTTCTAATTCTTTACTAATATGAAGCCACAGAGCATCTATTTGAATCCCTCAAACTCGGAGAGAGAGAAAGAGTTGTGAGACCCATGGAAGGACTAGAGTCCCTGTGGCTGCAAGTATCGAGAGATGAGGGGCTTAGGCAAACACCCACTATTACCGAGGGATCTTAGGAGGGCATATACGGTGCCATCTCTATCCTACAATAACATTGTGGACAATTGTTCATTGACAAATATTGACCAAGGGCCAACTATAAGACTGGCACTAGGCTAAACGCTGGGGATGTCATACTAAGCCGTCATGGAGCACACACTTAGCAGGGAGACAGTCAACCACAATCACCTGGGGAAAGTGCTATGGCATAGAATGTATGAGATGCCATGGGAACACCATACAAGGGCATCTAACTCAACTTGCCAGGGTCAGGGAAGGCAGGATGTTTATGCTCAGATAGAAGGATATCTAGCAATTGGCCATGCAAAGAGGAAAATTAGCATATCCTAGAGAGAGGGAGTGGCATGTGCAAAGGCACAGGGGCACGAGAGAGAAAACTGCCTTAGAGGAAATGAAATGAAGCTCAGTGTGGCTGTAAATGCCAGGGGTAGTGGGAGTGTTAAGAGATTACTGTGGAGAGGTAGATAGGAGTAAGGTCACAGATGGGGATCATAAGTTATAAAAGATAGATCTCATAGTGACCATTTCAGTAGACCACAGAACTAAGTAATGGCTTTGCATGCACTATATCATTTCATCCTCACAATGACCTTATGGATAGGATAGGGCCAGTTGTCAACCCCATTTTACAGAGGAGGAAACTGTGACTCAGATGAAGTAACTTGCCCAAGGTAATGCCGCTAGTAAATTGTAGAATTAGGATTCAAATGCAGATGTGTCTCTTCACAAGGTCAGGGTCCCAAACCAATGTATCACGTGGTTAAGAAATTTGGACTTTAATCTTAAAGAAATGGGAAATTATTAAAGGATTTTAAACATCAGGTGACAGAGCTTTGTATTTCTGGCTACAACACTCTGAGTTTCATTAAATGATTCTAGGGTTCATTTCTTCAACTGATGGACTATTGCTTTGCCTTCTTTCTTCTCTGGCCTACTTTTTGGAGCCTAAAAGAGGCAAAGAAGCCCAAACTGGTCATCTTGATTTCTAATGGGAAACTAGATAAAATTAGGTGGGGCAGACCATGGAACTCAAGGCTGGGAATGAAGATCCTAGTTTGTCTGTAGTGGTTCAGCCTCATTATGGAGAATTATCTCTATACTGCAGGCTGATATACGTAAGACAAGAAATAAAATGATCCCAAATGGTAGTTTTCCTTGTGTAATTAAAAAAATTAAGTCCTCACAGAGCCTCACAAAATTCAGTAAAAATAAACACATAAATAAAACAAAACACACAAATAAAATAAAAATCAAGTAAAAAACTCTATAATCTTGCCCCTCTGCCTTCCATTTCTTACACGGGGTATTTTCTACCTGGCACTTCCTTTCCAAACTTCCTTGACGGATTCTCCATCCACCATGTCAACCTCCCCCCCCCATAGCTTTTTCCAGGGGACACTGTCTTTTCATCTCTGAGACCTTTGGTACCTGATGTTCTCAACTTTTGTGCTTTCAGAGGAATAGCATGATCAAGTGGAAAGTGCTTTGGGGGTCTACCATAACTGGGTTCAAGTCTCAGGAAACTTTGACCTCAAGGGCTCCATATCCTCATTATAAAAATGTTAGTATCCACCCAGAAGGTTTGCTAGGGACTAAATGAGACAAAGTATTTGAGACGACTTGGTCTCTTGTAGGTTACCTGCTGGTTGGTTCTATTTCCTTCCTTCCAACTGAGACCTCAGTTCAAGGGCCTTGCCCATCTAACATTTCTCTCAAATCAACCATCTGTCCTCATGAACTTCCCTGACCCAGATCCCTCTCCACTCTATGTCCCTTCAGTAATCAGAGGCCCCATGGTAATGCCTGACTTTGCAAATGATTTTACTCTTTTTGATGTGTGTATTAGGAACCTCCCCAGTCAGGCTCCTTGGGGGCAGAAGCCAAGTGTCATAAATTCTTTAAACATCCTACAGTGTCCACTACAGGGGACTTTATAAAGAAGGAAAGTCACAAATGTAGCATTCATCGGCCATCAGGAAAGGGCACATATAATGTGGAGGGGACTGGATAGTTTCCCATCATTAATGTTAATGAAATAAAAATTCACCAGAATTCTTTAAGTTTTTTATTTTATGCTTATTCAGGGCTCGTGACTGTGCCCATGGCTTCTTATTTATCAGTTCATGTATCACCATTTTTGAGTTCCTCGAAAACTTGTTGAAATACAAGCTTACTGTTCTTCATTCCAGAAGAGGCAGATGTGTTTACACTCGATTTTTGTAGAAGAGTCCTACGCAAATCTCTCAGGATGTGGGGCTCTCCTTAACTTTAAACGTAGAGAAATGCAAATTTTTTCTTTTTTCTCTTTTTTCCTACTTGCACATAATTCTATTAGAAAGGAGAAACCAAAAGAGAGAGAGTGGAAGGAGAGTGGAACTGTTCAGCTGTGTCTGACCAGGCCTGGTCCTCAGCAATGACAACCACAACATCTCCAATGATCACACGCACTGGCACTTACTAGGAGCCAGACGCCATGGGAATTCTTTTAATTCTCCTAACAATCCAATAGTAGGTACTCTTCTCCCCACTTTACAGATGAGAAAACTGTGGCACAGAGAAGTTAGGTAATTTGTCTAATTTTCCTCAGCCACAAATAGCAGAGCCAGTGTGTGACCCAGAGAGCTGTTTCCAGAATCTGAGCTCCTCATCTCTGTGCTGTGCTGCCCAGGTAGCACAGTGACTTCCTAAGCCTGGCCCCTTGTGTCACTTGAATATAGACAATGAGAGGGAAAAGGCAGGGCTCAGGAAGCCATGGGTTCTCACAGGGCTGCACCAACCACTTCTCTCATTATGCCCAAACTTGCATTTGTGTGCCTGTGTGAGGATCACAGGAGAGTATTTGAAAGCCATTCATACAGTGGTTTGTACTGCCTGGTGTTCAACAGATAACCTGCTTGGGAGGAGTCCTCTCTCTAGTCTCCCCCACCTTCCTGCCCTCTTGATGAATGTCAATAATCCAGTAAAGCTATCCTTTCTCTTGAACAAGGAAACGGCCTCAGAATCCTCTAGAAAGTCACCTCCAGTGAATGACAGTTGGCATGGGGGATGAAACTTGTTTGTTATGCTTGCCCTAGACCACAGGGGGGTAGAGATCTTGTTGTATTTGTATTAGCGCTAAGTATATAGCTGGTCTTCAATGAATGAATGATTGAATGAATGAATACCTATGGAACTCAAGCCCATTTGCATTTACCATGGATTCTACTGTGACTCCGATTAAAACCAATGGTTTTAATCAAGGCAGAATATCTTCTTTAAACACAAGGATTAGCCTCTATGAAAAGAGAAATGTAAACAGGACTCTAATTAGAGAATTTACTAATTATTCTTCCCCGCTGAGGATATTAGCTGGGGTTTAGTCTTTAGCTGTGACAGACACACGACTTTCTCTTTAGCTCCAGAAAGGGAAAAATTGACTGGAAAGATTCATTTCAATACCCTGATTCCTTTCCTGCTCTCTTTCACCCTCAAAAAAAGATATTCCAGCATGAAAGATCACAGACTCAGCCCAAAACAGTGGACCCAGGTTGATGGCATTCAGGAAACTGCTCACTCTTGGAGCCCCAACTGCTGAGGCAAAGATAAATCGGCAGGAAGATTTCTTTGGAATGATGTGAATTTAATGAATCATGAAAAATATCCCCAGCTGTTCTTAAATTTAAGGGAGATTGAGTGATAACAAAAGATAGTTTCCCTCCCTCTTAGATGTAGGTTGGAGCGGAAAGAGCCGTGGTAAAAAAAAAAAACCCTGAGGCCAAAAGCTTGCCTTTTCTTTCCCATCTCTTCTATTGTTGAAGGGAAAAAAAGCTGTCTGCAGTCAGCAGCCACTGAAGGGCATGATGAAGAGTGTTTGCTATTACCAGACTTGAAGAATTCTCTACTCTGATTTCAAAGATCAGGCTGCCCTTGCAGGCAAACATTTAGAAAGTGATGGGCTTTTCTCTCACCTCCTCCCCACCCGCAATCACCACCATCCTCACATTTTATCCAACTCCTTTATTAACACATTGACTGGCTGAAATTAAAAATAATGATGCTCCCTTTCCTCATCCCAGCTGCCGCAACCCTGACTTCTCCAGCCCGTAAAATCCTTATTAACCCATTGATTAGTGTGGGCTCCAGGCCGGTCCTCAGCTGGGAGATCTAAGCCAGGCCATTGTGGGGTTGGCTAAGCTTCAGGGATTCCCAATTTAGATCCCGGAGATCTGTGCTGGAGGGCTCAGAGGAGGGCTTGAAGGACATGTGCGACTTCCCTTCTTTGCTCCTCCGTTCCCTCAAGCCCTCTGCCTTGGCTGTCATGGGGCCCTGAACGTGCCATGGACCACCCAGGAGGCCGGCCCTGGGCACGGGTGCTCAGCTTGCTCTCCTTACCTGAAAAAACACAAGGCAGGTGCGTAGCTGTGAAGGTCAGGAAGCTCACCTCTGTTCACCTCTGAGGTCTGTTCCCTGTCTAGATAAATTTCCCTTTCATTCAAGGTGGGTGAAAAAGGCTAACCAGCAAGATTTTTGTTTTTACCTTAAGGCAATTTTTAACTTCTAGGTATAAGTGAGAGATGTATTCGAGGGATAGAAAAGCTAGCTTCCCTGTGTAACTGTTACAAGGGGTTCAGAGAGGAGCATGGGTGAGGCAGAGGATGATATGCTGAATATTGATGACAAACAATATAACTGAAGACTTACAATGTACTAGATACAATGTTAAATGCTTCTTATATATGATGCACCAAAAAAAAAAAAAACCTAAACAAATTTGAAACAAAAAACAAAATGAAAACACAAACAGAAACCCTCCAAGAAGTGGATAATTATAATTGCCTATTGAACAAACTGAACTTGGTGAGATTTTGGCAGATAGAAAACTTACTCTTTTTCACCACTCTCTCCAAACACCGTTGGATCACTTTCCTTCCTACTGGCTAATAAGTTAGGCAGATCCATAACCTGGGCTAGCCACTTTCACATATTAGAAAATAATATCAGTCAAGACAGTGCAATACTGGCAGAAGGATAGGTACCTAGATCAATGGAACAAAATATTCAACCCAGAAATAGCCCTACACAAGAACAACCAATTGATTTTTGAGGGTGCAAAAGCAATTAACTGGAAGGAGAGCCTTTTCAACAAACGGTGTGGAGCAATTGGACATCCACAGGCAAAAATGAACCGACCTAAATTTCACACCTTTTACAAAAATTATCTCATATATTTAAATGTAAAACTATAACACTTTTAGAAGAAAACTTAGGAGAAAGTCTTTGAGACCTAGGATTTGGTGAAGAGTTTTTAGACATGACACCAAAGCATGATCCATAAAAGAAAAAAAATTGATAAATTGGATGAAAGACAAACTACAGACTGGGAGAAAATATTTGCAAACCACATATCTGGAAATGGACTCGTATTTAGAATATATAAAAAACTCTCAAAACTCAGCAGTTAAAAAGCAAACAAACCATTCAATTATAAAATGGACAAATGTCATGAAGAAACATTTACTAAAGAAGATGTATGATCGGGCTTCCCTGGTGGTGCAGTGGTTGAGAATCTGCCTGCCAATGCAGGGGACACGGGTTCGAGCCCTGGTCTGGGAAGATCCCACATGCCGCGGAGCAACTGGGCCCGTGAGCCACAATTACTGAGCCTGCGCGTCTGGAGCCTGTGCTCCGCAACAAGAGAGGCCGCGATGGTGAGAGGCCTGCGCACCGCGATGAAGAGTGGCCCCCACTTGCCGCAACTAGAGAAAGCCCTCGCACAAAAACGAAGACCCAACACAGCCATAAATAAATAAATAAATAAATAAATAAATAAATAAATAAGATGTATGATGACAAATGAGCACATGAAAAGATGTTCACCATCACCAGCCATCAGGCAAGTGAAAATTAAGATCATAATGAGATTTTACTATACACCTATTAGAACAACTAAAATTAAAAAGTAGTGAGACTACAAAATGCTGGCAAGGATGTGGAGAATCTGGGTCTCTCACACATTGCTGGCGGAAATTTAAAATGTTGCAGACACTCTGGAAAATAGCTTGACAGTTTCTTAAAAAAAAAAAAAAGAAAACTAAACATAGACTTACCATACAATCACACCATTACACTCCTGGGCATTTATACTGGAAAAATGAAACATGTCCACATAAAACCTATACATGATTGTTCACAGCATTTTTATTTGTTTACTTTTTGGTCCAAAAGTGGAAACAATCAACGTTCTACAATAAGTGAATGGTTAAACAAAAGTGGTACATCCATACCTTGAAATAAAAGGGAATGAACTATTGATACACCCAACAACTTGGATGGATCTCAAGGGCTTTATGCTGATTTTAAAAAAAGCCAATCTCCAAAGGTCATAAGAGGTATGATTGTATTTCTATAACAGTCTTAAAATGACAAAATTATGGAGATGGAGAACAAATTAGTGGTTGTCAGGGATTAGAAATGGGAGGAAGGGGAGTGATGAGGGAGGTGGGTGTGACTAGAAAGGGGTAGCCCCAGGGAGATCTCTGGTAGCTGGTATTTACATGAATTTACATGTGTGATAAAATGATTCAGCACTATACAAACACAATGCACCAATGTCAGTGTCCTGGTTTGATACTGTACTATAGTTATGTCACAGGTAACCATTGAAGAAACTGGATGAAGAAAACCTGAGAACTCTCTGTACTATCTTTACAACTTCCTGTGAATCTATAATTATTTCAAAGTTAAAAATAGAAAATAAAATAATGCATCTTTCAGTATGAAGCATTACTTTCCAATGTCATATAAAAACTTTAATATCTCATCTTATATTCAGAGGGAGCTGAATTCAAGAAGCAGAGCTTCTCCCCTCCCTAGCACTGCCAGGTCAGGCCTGCTCCAGCCTCCACTGCATTATTAGGGCAGGCTAAGCCATGCTGTACTAATAAAAGAAAAAACAAAACAAAAAATCCCTGAAATTTTGGTACTTTAGCATAAAAAGGTCCTTTGTCACTTACGTCCATTGAGGGTAGGGCAGCTCTCCTCCAGGCAGTGACTCAGGGATCCAGGCTCCTTCCATCTTGTGGCTCTGCCATCTTCAGCCTGTGGCCTCCATGTTCACCCTTGGAGGAGAAGACAAATAGTGGAGGATCATGCAGGGGATTTTGTGGCTAGGCCCATATCACTCTCACGTGTATTCCATTGCCCAGAATTTAGGCATCAGAAGCCAGATTAACTGCCAAATGAAGTTGGGAAAGAAGTCTTCCTGCATGCCCAGGAATGGCACACATGATTGGAGTAAGGATCTTGTGGTGGGTGGGTGGTGGGTGATGAGATTCTGCACTCCCTTCAGAGAAAGGTGACTTGGCTAGTTTCTTTTCTTCTTCCTCATCACTCACATCTGCTAAATCTGATTTCCCCAAGGAGGCAAAAAATGAGTAGAGGGAAAAAACAATGTCTTCCAATGGTTTGTAATCTGAGGTTGGCTCCATGCATGGCCCCGGTGCTGGCTCTTTTCCTCCTTAGGCATCTGGATGGGTCATCTAGAGATACTGTTTCCCCCAGCAGGGACCTCTCATGGTGCCACTCCTTGGCATAGTGAGTCACCTTCTAGCTGACTCTATGTGACACTCACTCCCCTTCTGCATCTACAGGCACATCCAAGCCTTTTTCTGCTAGAGTTATCTCACCCTGCCATTCAAGACAGGCATGGCGAGTCCTCTTGGGCAGGGTCCTTTGATGATTCAAGCCTCATCCACAGGAAAACTCAGCATCCTTCCTCCACTGAAAGCTGGAAGGGCTGGCTGCTCCCCTAATCCCCCATGGCCCTCTTACTTGCTTTGTCATGAGAGGAAGCCTTAACCAGACTCTTGTCTTAGGTTTTTTTCAGGCAAGAGTCGGGCAACACGGGCCATTTGCTCGCAAGAACTTGATGAATTTACTCTTCACTAGCTTCCATAGGTTTCCTTGTTACCAAAAGTGGGGTCTGGCTGCTTGCTGCTCAAAAGCCAATAAAGAGGGAAAACTGGTGGAAAGGAAAGTTTGGTTTATTTCAGAGGCTGGCAACTGGGGCGGGAAGGGCGGACTGATATCCAAAGGCCAACTCCCCCCACGGACAATCAGTGGGCAAGAGATTTTATAGGTGGAGGGAGGGGGCTACATGCAGAAATAGTACAGTCAGCTCTGACGTCATCTTGAAATTGGTCATGCAGTGGTCTGATCGGTGTCATCTTGATTAAGTACAGTTAGTCTTCAGTTCCAGGGTTGGTTTGTTCCCATTTCTTTGAGGCCAGTTCTCAGAATTGTGGCAGCTTATGTCATGGCTACAGTCTGGTTATCATGTAGTTAACTTCTTCCACCTGGTAGGGGTTTCAGTACCTACAAAACAGTTCAAAGGATATGGCTCAGAATTTTATCTGTAGCCCTTGAGGAGGAACTAAAGGTCCTTGACTTTAATGACTAAACTATTATTATTTGGTCTCATTTGACTGTTTTCCTTTGTTTCTGCATTTTCTCACTTCTCTGATTAAATTTATTTTTTGACTAAAGTTTTTCTACAGACAAAAAGCAGGTGGAGGACATGGGAGGGAAGGACCACGCGACATTTTTCTGAATCTGTCTCCCAGGTCAAAAGAAATAAAAGCAAAAATAAACAAATGGGACCCAGGTAAACTTAAAAGCTTTTGCACAACAAAGGAAATCATTGACAAAATGAAAAGACAACTTACGGAATGGGAGAAAATATTTGCAAATGATATGGTTGACAAGGGGTTAATATCCAAAATATATAAACAGTACATACAACTCAATATAAAAAAAAAAAACAGATTAAAAATAGGCAGAAGACCTGAATAGACATTTTTCCAAAGAAGATATACAGAAGGCCAACAGGTTCGTGAAAAGATGCTCAACATCACTAATTATCAGAGAAATGCAAGTCAAAACAACAATGAGGTATCACCTCACACCTATCAGAATGGCTATCATCAAAAAGTCTACAAATAACAAATGCTGGAGAGGGTGTGGAGAAAAGGGAACCCTCCTACACTGTTGGTGGGAATGTAAATTGGTACAGCCACTATAGAAAACAGTATGGTGGTTCTTCAAAAAACTAAAAATAAAACTACTGTATGATCCAGCAATTCCACTCCTGGATATATATCTGGAAAAAACCAAAAACACTAATTTGAAAAGATGCGTGAGCTCCAATGTTCATAGCAGCATTATTTACAATAGCCAAGATATGGAAGCAACGCAAGTGCCCATCAACAGACGAATGGATAAAGAAGATAAGGGGTGTGTGTGTGTGTGTGTGTGTGTGTGTGTGTGTGTAATGGAATATTAGCCAGAAAAGTATGAAATTCTGCCATTTGCAGTAATGTGGATATTATGCTTAATGAAATAAGTCAGACAAAGACAAATAGTATATAGTATCACTTATATGTGGAATCTAAAAAATAGTACAAACAAATGTATATGCAAAACAGAAACAGACTCACAAATATAGAAAACAAACTAGTGGTTACCATAGGGGAGAGGGAAGGGTGGGGGGCAAATTAAGGGTATGGGATTAAGAGACACAAACTCCTATGTATGAAATAGGTAAGCCGCAAGGATATACTGTATAGCACAGGAAATTGTAGCCATTATCTTGTAGTAACTTTTAATGGCATATAACCTGTAAAAATACTGAATCACAATGCTGTACACCTGAAACTAAAATAATATTGTAAATCAACTATACTTCAATAACCTCCCCCCCGCCGGCCCCAAATTATCATTGAAACAGCTGTAACCAGGCAGCTTTGTAGGGGAGAAAATTTGCTCAGGAAAACAATTTGAAAACTTGAGGTTGTGGGTTAAAAGATGCCTGCAAAACAGAACAAAATTGCCGGAGTGTCACACATAAGAACTGGAACTTGAATTTGGGGGAGGAAAGAGCAGGGACAAAGGGAGGGAGGTAGAGAAGAAAGAGGCTGGATGAGGCAGCAAGGCGGGCACCTGGACCTGCAAAGTGGAGCCCTGGAGAAGGAACTTAAGAACAAATGTGCCCAGTGGCCATTTTAAATTACTTGGGGTGTAAACCATCTCCATCTCCCAACTTTCAGTTAAGGCTTCTGAACATCGATGCCTTTTGTACACACTGTTTGGGAGGAGAGAGATCAAGGGCAGAGCAGCCTTTCGAAGTCCAAGTTGGGGAGGAGTCCAGAGGAGAGAAGCCGGCTAAAAAGAGGAGTAAGGTCAGGGGCTTATTGAACGCAAGCTTGGAGGTCGATGTGGTCCTGAGTGGTCCGCCCTCAGGAATGTGCAGTCTTGAGGAAGGCGTTCAGGTTCCTGCAGGACATCGCAGAGTCAGCTTGAGCTAATTTAACCCAAACCTCATGTGATGGGGTGACGGCAGCTGACATCTGGGTTGCACTCGAAAACTCAAAAATCCTCTTAAGAATATGCTTCGTAACCCTTTCCTCACTAAACTTTTTACCCAACTTGCTGAAAAGAATAGTTTTGATACTGCTTCTACTTAATTGCCATCCCCAGGCCTTATGAGGAGGTGCTAGAGAGGAACAAGATAAACACAAGAGAGAATCAAATTAAGGAAGAGAGAAACAACTGGTATAATGGGATAAACTGACAATCAGCACACAATAATTAAGTTTGGTCAGTGAGTTAGCAAAGAGCTAGTTCTCTGTGTGTGTGTGTGTGTGTGTGTGTGTGTGTGCACTGTAGAGCAGTGCTTCCCAAATTTTAATGTGCACACCAATCACTCAGGATCTTGTGGTGGGGTGGACAGTGGTTGATGAGATTCTGCATTGCCAACAGCTTGCAGGTGATGCCATGGCTGCTGGTCTGAGCACGATGGTTTCAGAGGTTTAGAGCACGATGCTGTAACCTTCTAACCCGGAAGGCCATTAACGGGCCCACAGGAAAAGGGAGAGATGGGAAACATCAGAGCGTAGATGAGGGGAGAAGAGTGAAGGGAAAATAGAGGGAGAGAAGATGAAAACAACCACCACCACCAAAACAACAAGCCAAGAATCTCCAGGAAGGGACAGAGGAAGTCACCAGTAATTGTTCCAAAACAGCTTGATGTTTATCTCAATGACATAGGTTGCTTTGCCCTCTATGAAAGAGCACACATTCTTTGTGCCCCAACAGTGCTTAAGTTTCAAGGGTGAAGAAGTAAATACCTGATTCTCTAGTCATTCACAAGTATTTATTCAGAGGTGTTATAGAATGCCAGTACGGACAGAGCCAGTGCTATGATACACCTGTTTCCTGTGCGGATGGAACTTACAATCTGGTGGAGAACCTCAGACACAACACACAGGGAAAATTAAATTACACGTCAAGTAAATTAGGCATGGAGCCTAATACTGTGCATTTTGTATTTAAAAAGGAACTTTTCATCCATTTCACCATTTTTCTACCATTTGTTGATGCAGGGAAGACCGACTTATTATCACAATTTTATGGAGGAGGAAAGGGAAGCTCAGAGAGGTCAGGTGACTTGTCCAAGGTCACATGGCTACTAAGTGGCAGAGCCTACACAAGGAGCCTTCTCTTCTGGCTCCCGTTCTTTCCATTAACCTCCCGACTTGAATGCAGTGAAGTTTCCCAAATTCCATTTCACCCATCGTTGTCCTGTCTTTTTGTAGCTTTGGGAGCCAGGGTTTCTCAATAGCTCAGCATTTAATTGGTTTTGAGTTCACAGTTACCTCCCTCATTCAAAATCTAAACCAGTTAAACAAATTTCCCAGACAAACAAAATAATGTTTAAGCAAAGGTCACTGCCAGGTCACATCTGTCTAAGTAGAAGGTGTTTTCAGGATACAAGTCATTAAAAGCAGTGGGGAATAATGAAAACCTCTTTGCAAACTAATTTCTCCATTGCCTACTGCTTGGGTTCTAAAACATACATACAGCCGAACTTCTCTTAAAGATATGTATGTTCATGTGAAATGTATATTTATACACATGTGTACATATTTAGGACATCATTTTGCTAATCAGTTGCAAAGAACTGAGTTCTTTCACTTATGGTTAGCACATTAATTTGACCCTGCTGTTATTGTAACTTTATAATGTAGCTTAACCTTAAACAATTCTGTAATCTGACAATTTTAATAAGTGTAATGCAGCTGAATTTCCACCTAAATTGTTCAGGCTGGGCAATGCCTGCTTCCAGTAACTTATAATGTGCACACAAGTTAACTAGTCAATTGGAATTTGCTTTGGGAGGGAGTCTGGTGGTGATGGGGCTGGTGACAGAAAGGGTGACAGTGAGCCAAATTTCATCCTTAGTGGAATTTTCTTGTGCTCTCCTGAGGCCCACCAACAGAATAGACCAGGCTCTTTATTCCGCTCTTGCCTCCTGACCTTATGGTAGTGAATAGGAGTGCTGTTGAAGGACAGCCATAGCGTGTGCTGGAGATTCTGGTTCTCAATTCTTAATCTGGCCCCCATCCCCTAAATACTTTTCCATTGTTTCCTTTGTAAGTCTGTTCCTCCATCTTACCAATTCCTGGTCTTTTCATCATCTTAACACCTTCACATTTTAGAATACGTACACCTGAGGTAAACAGTTTAGAGCAGCGGTTCCCAACCTTTTTGGCACCAGGGACTGGTTTCGTGGAAGACAATTTTTCCATGCACCAGGGGGTGGGGGGATGGTTTCAGGATGATTCAAGCACATTACGTTTGTGTGCACTTTATTTCTATTATTATTATATTGTAATATATAATGAAATAATTATACAACTCACCATAATGCAGAATCAGTGGGAGCCCTGAGCTTGTTTTCACTTGCTCCTCAATGATAGCGTTTTGATATGAGTCTGCAAGCAATTGATTTATTATGGTCTCTGTGCAGTCAAACCTCTCTGCTAATGATAATCTGTACTTGCAGCCGCTCCCCCGCGTTAGCAACACCGCCTCAGCTCCACCTCAGATCATCAGGCATTAGATTCTCATAAGGAACCTAGATCCCTCGCATGCGCAGTTCACAGTAGGGTTCACGCTCCTATGAGAATCTAATGCCGCCGCTGATCTGACAGGAGGCGGAGCTCAGGCAGGGATGCAAGCGATGGGGAGCAGCTGTAAATACAGATGAAGCTTCACTCGCTCACCCAACACTTACCTCCTGCTGTGCAGCCTGGTTCCTAACAGGCCACGGACTGGTTCCGGTCCATAGCCCCGGGGGTTGGGGACCCCTGGTTCAGAAAAATCCAGATATTGATGTTTCTTTCCCATTCCCCATCTGATGCATAATTCTTGGAAGGATCTTCCAGTTTGCTTGTCTCTTCGGGACTCTGAAATTCGTAGTTCAGAAGGGGGCAAGGGTAGGGGAGCCAAAGATGTGAATTCTTGAGAGTTGCTTGTTGTTGGAGATTTGGGACGCTAATCAATCTCCAGAGCTACTCTCTCTCTCTTTAGTTCGAACCAACTGATAATTATAGATAAGGAGGCAAACGGGTATCAAAATATGTTTCCTGGCTTTATTGATGGCAAAGCTGGATGGAAGAACACAGCAGGATGTGCGTGCTCTTTAAAAACAGAAAGGTCCAAGAGAATGAGGGCTAAGAGACATTGGACACAATCTAGCAATGTCCCTCCAATCCTTCTCCTGAGCCTGGTATGGGTGTGGGGATAGAACCTCTGGTGAAGGAGTAAAGCGATTCCAGAAACCCTTGCACATTCTTTCCTCTTCTCGTGCTGCTACAGGAAGAAGTCAGGTTGGTTATGTCTACTACAGAGTCTTCAGTTCTGAGCAGCTGTGGAGGGAAGGCCCAGGAGCAGTGCTGTCTTAGACCCCTGCCCTAGGCCCTGTGCTCTAGAGGACCCTGCTCTGGTCCCCCTCTGGCAGTGCCCTTTCCCATGGGACAAGAGGAGGGGCCCATCCCAAGACCACACCCTCCTTGGGAGCTTCCTGCTCAAATGGCCCTGAGACGACCCCAGGGTGTGTGTGGGCTTCTACCTTGGTGGGCTGGTAGGTGTCTCTCCTCCTGCTCATGCCCCCTGCCCTGAGGTGGGGTCATGCCACTTGTGTGTAGAACTGAGGAATAGACATTTCAGCTGGGGTTGCAATGTTGCGGTGTAGGGTGGAGATGGAGGATGAAGAAGGGAAGTGGGCAAACCACAGGCTGGTGGCCAGTTGTCCCAGAAGCCCATGTTCCAGGACAAAGCTCTGAGGACTATGGGAATTTTTAATTAGAATCTTTCAGGTTGTTATAAAGGTATATTTATGTAGGAAGACAGAGCATATTTTACTTAATACTTTGTTAGGGCTTCCCTGGTGGCGCAGTGGTTAAGAATCTGCCTGCCAATGCAAGGGACACAGGTTAGAGCCCTGGCCGGGGAAGATCCCACGTGCCTTGGAGCAACTAAGCCCCTGCATCACAACTACTGAGCCTGCGCTCTAGAGCCCGCGAGCCACAACTACTGAGCCTGCGAGCCACAACTACTGAAGCCCGCGCACCTAGAGCCCGTGCTCCGCAACAAGAGAAGCCACAACAATGAGAAGCCCGCGCACCTCAATGAAGAGTAGCCCCCTCTCGCCGCAACTAGAGAAAGCCCGCGCGCAGCAACAAAGACCCAACGCAGCCAAAAATAAGTAAATAAATAAACAAATTTATTTTTAATAAAAAGTTTGTTAGCTTGATATATAGCATTTCAAAGCTCAGACATAAAGTACGTGGGGCTCTGTCTGATTTTGCCACAGACCCCACACATTAGGAGTAGGAACAAAGAGGTCCTAGATCTGGCTCTTGTCTAGGGTCTCAGAGAGCAAAACCTATATTGCTGATAACAAAACACTCCAAACTCAGAGACCTAAAACCAATGATTTGTTAGGTTCACCAGTTTTGTGGATCAGAAATTCAGAATGGAGCCAGAACAGGGACAGAGACCTGATGTCTGAGAACTCCACTGGTAAGACTTGAAGGTGACTCAGTGGCTGGGGACTAGAGTCTCTGAAGACACCCTCACTCACCCATTTGGCAATTGATGTTGGTAGCGGGGAACCCACTGGGGTTGCCAGCTGTAGCATTTACACGGGGCTTCTCCCTGTGGCCATAGATCCTCACAGCTTCGTGGCTGGGTTCGAGGGTAAGCATCTCAAAAAGAGCAAGGCAGGAGCTGTTATGCATTTTATGACCTATTCTTGGAAGTCACATGGCACCACTTCTGCCACAGTTATCAACCCACGCAGATTCAAGCGGAGGAAACATAGACCTCACTTATTGATGCGAAAAGTGTCAAAAACATATTGTACAAAGGGCCTGTGGGATGAAAGATATTGTTGAGGGTACTTTTTGAGAATGCAATCTGCCACAGTGTTCTTTGCTCAAGAGTGCACAATGGACAGGGATTTGGGGGGAGATCCCCGGTCCAGAAGTATGTTGTGAGTTAATTCAAGTCAAAGGCTTAAAATAGTCCTTTGGCATATGATAAGACTCAATAAACAACAGCTGCTGTCATCACCACCATCATTGCCATCAACATTATCATCATCATCATCTCTGAGGAACCTATGGAAATGGTTCAGTTATCTACAGGAGATAGGAAACCAAGGCCTGGGTAATTTAAGTGATGTTTTGGTTGTCCCTAAATAATTCAGTGATAGTTCTGTATTTGAACCTGGACTTCTGACTCCTACTGGGGAACTATGATGGAGTGGTTTGGGGACATTGTAAGGAATGGGCCATGTATTAAAACAGCATTGATAACCCTGGCTATCAGTCACTCCTTTCTTTTTTTGGTCTCTCCACACAGTTTACAGGATCTTAGTTCCCTGACCTGGAATTGAACCCTCGCCCTTGGCGGTGAAAGCCAGGAGTCCTAACCACTGGACCACCAGGGAATTCCCCAAATCACTGCTTTTGTTTGTCAGATGCTAATGGCTCCAGAAGAGATTTAGTCAGTAGATTTTTCAAGTATCCTTTAAAGAAAAATAAAACAACAATTTTAAAACTAATAACCATAACACTTTAGTAATAAGATAGCTAATTCGGATAATTTACATGAAAAAAATCTGATTTGTTTTTTATTTTGAAACAATGTCTCCTAAGCCAATTAGCAAAACAAGCTTGCAGGGCTCGGTGTTTAATTACTTGAGGAGCCAAACTTTATCTATACAAATAATATATGTATGGAATGAAAAATTTATAAGATTTTATCACTTGTTCATTAAAACTAGTCTCCAGAAACCCATTTAGCAATACTCTTATTTGATGGTGTTTAAATATTTAAAAAGTAAGCAATTTCTTTAAAGAACTCGTCTGTAATTACTCTCACCAGCCTTTTGCAAACTTATTTTTTCCATAAAAATCTGAAATTATAAACTTTTGTCTAGCCTATGTGTTTTGTTTCGTTTGGTTTGGGTTGATGTTTAGAGAGCTGTTCTTCCCCTGAGGGAACATGGGTAGCAAAACCAAATCAGTCAATATCCACTGATCTCAGCCCAGCTGGGCTTATGGCAGGGCATCTGAGGGGTAAGAGTGACTCAAACATTAGTTTGTGCTTCTCTCCTAGTGAACATCTGTGTTTGCTCTGGAGAACCAGAAACAACTTAGAGTGTCAAGAATATAGGTCAGTATTACTTTATGTAACCGTCCCCTTTTTTGTTTTCAGTTGGGAGACCAGGGCAAGGGTAACTGTTCTTAGAGGTCATCCGTCCATGTTGAGCCTGAGGCCCATCCAAGGAGACAGAGTCCAGTTGATGTTGGATGTTCACTGAGTGGTGTCAGCAAATGAGAGGGATAGTGATGAAATCTTCCACTCAGGTGTTTTAGGCAAAAATGGCAGCTCAGCTATTTAGTCCAAACACTAGACCTTCCTTTCTGAGGAAGCGTCTAGAGCCAGACAACTTGGGTTCACCATTACTAACTATGTGATCATGGATGTGTGTGCCTCAGTTTCCTCATGTATATAAAACGAGAATAAGAGTAGCATTTACCACATAGAATTCGTATGAGGAAAAGTGAAGAATATAGGCAAAGAGCTTAACACAGTGTCTTACACGTAGCTGGTCCTCAGCAAATTGGTTTTCTACACCCAATACCAAGAGCAGTCATTTATTGAAAATTTGCTATGTGGCAGGCACCATGTTAAACTTGTTATGGATATTTTATCCTGACAACAACTCTATGTGATAGTTATATTCACCCCCATTTCATAGATGAGAAAAGAGAGGCGCAGAGAATTTCCACAATTGGCTCAAGGTCACACAATGATGAGTGAAAGAGCTGGGATTCTAACCCGGTTTGTCTGACACAAAAGCTTGTGATCTTCCCCTCCACATGGCACTGTGATAAAAACAAAGAAAACAAAGCAAAAATAACCTTGTCATTAGCATACTCCATATTCCCTGAGAAGGCTAGTAGGTTATTCTTAGACCATAAACTCTAAGGTGACAGAGCTGTGGCTGTGATTTTTTGCTACACCATCTAGCAGGGTGCTATGTGCAGAAGACACTTAATAAAGGCTTTCTGTTCCACCTGTGACTGTTGTTGTTGATGACATTCTAAGCTGTAACCTCAGACATGGCCTATAGGCAGGGACCCTGCACACAAGCACCAGCCTGAGTGTTATAGGAAACTCGATGGTGGTGTTTTGGGCAGGGGGAGATTCAGAGAGTCCCCACAAATCCTGGATACTCTCAATTTCCACCCAACATTCAGGAAGAGTCAGACCAAGTTACTTATTTCAAGGTCTGCTAAAACAGAGCTGAGTTACCTTTCTGATTACACCTCCCTTCTCCTGTACTTCTCTTTTTTCCTCTGGAACCACAAACAAGGGAAGATTGATAGCTGGAATGGAAAAACCCATGGTGTGGCCTCACAAATCCAGGTCTAGGCTGGGGTGGGGGAGATTCTCCTTCCTCATCTGTTTGTTTAAAGATAAAGAGGCCCTTTCAGTCCACATGGGGTCCAGCAATTTAACCGTAAACTATATTAATGGATACCAGAAAGTACCTGCTCTGCCGGGCTCTGTGGGGAGGGGCATGAACCCTGGGTCCAGATCACTCTGGGCCAAGCTTCCCCAAACCCCTCAATTCAGAAGTGTTATCCTTCAAGTGTTCACTCTAGCATCTCATACCCCATGTTTAAAACTAAAAAAAAAAAATTTTTAAAGAGCCTTTTGTATTTCTAATACACACAGATCCTGGAATTTCAGATCTGCCAATAATTCACCCTGTTCCAAAGAAAAAAAAGTCATTTTTTTTTCCTTACTGGAATTTTTTCATTCCTTCCTACCCACCCCACCTCCATTTCTCATTTCCTCAGGAAACCATTTAGTTGGAGACAGAGGGAAAGTTTTCCAACACACTTCCCCCAAGCCCCTACAGACTCATGCATACCCAGAGAGAAGCTTAGCACCGAGAACATATGTTGCAATGTACTCAGCCGTGCCCCTAAAGATTTCTGTCTCCAGTTCTCTGGAGCATTTGGAAGGCCTTGCGGTGAAGGCAGCCTTCAACCTTGCTAACACCAGTCACCAGCCAGGAACCCTTGGAGGCACTCAGGTTGGCCCCTGGGTGTCTGCCCTTTGCTCCAGACTGTCAATCAATGAGGCAAATACAGAGTCATTATGGCACTTCCATGGTGTCCCTGGACTTGACCATCTGTGGGCTTTCTAAAGTAAAGGAAGGTAAAGTAGGGACTCCCAGCTGATTTTAGGAGGAACTATGGGAGTTTGTTGTCATTCTTTTCATTGAACAAATATTTGAGAATTTTACCATGTACTAAACAATGTTTCAGATGCTGGGGATATAAATGGTGAACAAGGCAAAGTTCCTGCTCTCAAGTTTACTTTCTAGTTTAGGGGGCAGGAGTGTTGAGGAGAGAAGGCAAAATCAAGAGTAGGTAACACGAGGACTTCCCTGGTGGTCCACTGGTTAAGAATCTACCTTCCAATGCAGGGGATGCAGGTTCGATTCCTGGTCGGGGAACTAGGACCCCACATGCCTCAGGGGCAACTAAGCCCGCACGCCACAACTACCGAGCCCATGTGCTCTGGAGCCCACACGCCACAACTAGAGAGGAGCCCATGAGCTACAGTGGAAGATCCCACATGCCGCAATGAAGATCCTGTGTGCCGCACTAAGATCAGACACAGACATAAATAAATAAATAATTTGAGAAAAAAAGATCACTGGAAGATTTGGTGGAACCAAAGTCCACCATTAAAAAAAAAAAAAAAAAAGAGTAGGTAACACAAAAACCAAGAAAGCAAATAAATGAACAAAATACGTTTATTTAGTGATGAGCTATGATGAAATCAAATAGCATTTTAGAAGAGCAACTAATCTCCTTTCTGTCTGCAGGTTTTGGGAAGCCTCCCTCTCCAACCTTTAATTTTGGAGTTACTGACATACTTCTGGGCTCTGGGACTCTCATTGGTGGATGCCTTTGTCCCATCCAGAGCCAAGATTCCACGTTACTTCCCTGAAGATGGAGTTCAAAAAACTTCTGTGAGCAAGATCTGAGGCACAGGACACTTCCACCAGCTCCTGGTCTCACTCAGTGTGCTGAGAGACAGAAGAGTAGAAGAATTCAGAATGCTCTGGAAGACACTTTCCAGTCTATGGCCTCAAACAAATGGAGAGCTTTTTAAAATATTTGAGTGACAACGGGAAAATGAATAGAAGTAGAATTATTTCCAGCTGCGACAAAAATGTTACCTTCAACTCAAAAGGGATCTCCCGTGTTATTCCCCGTCCGTGACTCATCAGGTATGTTGGGACCAAGTCAAATCTTTGTCAAAATCCTGGAAGTCGCTTCCAGGGAAGGTGACTGTTCACTTTTCATTCTGGTAGCCAGCATGTCTCTTCTTGGTGCCAATTGTTTCCTTTGCTTCTTAGTTTGCATCTTTGCTTTCCCTTTGGATACAAAAACATTCTTAGTTCAAGAGGAGGCCTCCAAAAATTGGTGGCTGGGGAGTTTATTGTAATCTGAGGTGGAAGTCCTCCTAAGACTGAGCTTACACTCTGCTTAGTAACCACCAGATGTCAGCAACTCATCTGATTTCAGTTCTTTAGCAAAGGGAAAGACAACCCATGACGAATGACAGCCTTGGGCTGACACCAGCTTTTTCTGTTTCAGGTGTAACTTCAGAAAGTTGTCTACTCTTAGGGAAAGTGCTAATGGCTCAAGCAGGATCCCAGTCTGAGGATGAAGAAGCCACTCAAGCACACTCAGGTGATGGAATTCCGGGGCTAACACTTAATTTGATTTTCCTTGGTCAGCACCATTTACAGATAGCAAAGAAGTTTGTCAGGGAATTAGAGAAGATTCATTGGGAGGATTTTTAAGGCCCAAGGCAACTAAATAGATAAGTTTGCTTTTAAATTTTCTTTTTTAAAGAATCCTGCTAGACTCTTAAGAAAAACTCCGTAAGAAGGAAAAGAGAAGTCTGAAAGTGCAAACGTTATTTAAAAGAGGGGGCTACAGCAGAAACTAGCACAATATTGTAAAGCAACTATACTCCAATAAAACTTAACTTAAAAAAAATTGAGGGGCCATAAATAAGGTATCCAAAGGGCAAAAGGTACTTAGGATCAGCTACTGTGATGGTTATTTATTTTGCAAAACCAGGTAAAGCAGCTCTCAGTACAATAAAGTGTGAGACAAAATACCCTGGGTGAATTAAAAGTCAATATAGCTAAAACTGCCTCTAGTTTTGTGGAGGAGGCCTGTGCATTAGTTCCTGGGTTTCACAGACACTGCATAATGTGCTCTTCGGTAAGCCAAGCCCAGGGTGTCAATGCAGTAAGATGACATTTATTAAAAGCTCTCAGATTCCCAAGACCCTAGTGGCAATGATTCTTAGACAACTTCCAATGTATCTTCTCCCACTCTTCACCTTCATTCTTCTTGTTCCTGCTATTGATTCTGTACTTCAAGGTCAAATCACTCCATTGTCAGGCTAGTCTCTGCATGGCAGGAACTGTGAGAGGAAGGGTCAGGTGTCCCCTGTCACAAGTCTCCCAGTGTGAAGGCTGGTACCAGAAAATTAAAATCTGCGACCGTACCCGGAAGCCTGGCCTTCAGGCTGGGGCAGGGGTCTTGCGGAGGCTTTGCAAACAACTCCCTCTCCATGGCCAAATTTAGGATAGGGCATGGAGCGGGTGTTAAAACCACCCATTGACAAAACAGGGCACAACCCACCTCTCCAATGTGCTCCCACCGCCCACTTCCCATCAACCTTACCTCAATCTCCCACACATGCCACAACTTTCCTTCCTTTGACCTTCACTTGTAGTCCCCTCTACACTCACTCCCCTGGAATTTCCTTCCAACTCATTTAAACTCAACTGATGTTTCAAACGCTACCTCCTCCCTAAAGTTTTTCCCTATGTCTTTTGTCTTGCAAAAAACCTCTGTACCCATTTACCCATTAAAGAATAACTGTTTACACCAATTCCCAGCCCCTGGCAACCGCCATTCTTTCTGTCTATATAGATTGGACACCCCTAAGTATCTATGTGAGTGGGATGGTAGTGTATTTTTCTTTTTGAGACTGGCTTTATTTCACTTAGCATAATATCTTCAAGGTTCATGCATTTTACAGCCTGTGTCAAAATTTCCTTCCTGTTTAAAGCTGAATACATTGTAATTTATAAATATATCACATTTTACAAGTTGAAAACAAACAAACAAAAAACCCCTCCCGTGCAATGTCATTTCATAACTCTTCTATCCTAAGTACTGTGGTAGAAGATCTTTAGTTCTCCTAATTAATAATCAAATATTCTATTAGTAATTGCATAGATATAATTATATACCAATAATATGTATCATATATGATACATATTATATCATATTGCCATCTATATTATGTAAACCTATTTCTTCTATATTTTCTTCCGAAATAGATCTTACATTTCTTGAAATTTAAAAATAATTTTTAGGGAATTCCCTGGCGGTCCAGCGGTTAGGACTCCGCGCTTTCACTGCTGAGGGCCCGGGTTTGATCCCCGGTTGGGGAACTCAGATCCCACAAGCCTCACAGCAAGGCCAAAAAATAATAATAATAATAATTCTTAGCCAAGTGTTTTACAAATGGTAGGATGCCTGAAGATACCTGTTACTTGAAAGTTTATGCTCTAACTTGCAGAGTACATGTCCTCGGAAGTAAGTTTTTAAGATAAAGGAGAAGTAGAGCCTGGAGCCCTGGCTCCCTTTGAGATCCTTAAATGAAGAAAGGCCCAAAGGAGTGTAGGTGGTTGTCTCCACCCCCTTTCTCTGAAGGCTGTGGTTCCTCTAGACAATGAGGAATGTCAAGCCTCAATTCCCTGAGGGTAATTTGATCAGCTAATTATATGCAAAGACTCAGATCCCTAAAAGAAGGCTTGACTTTGTTGTCACCTGGGAAATGTCAACAAATGACGTTATCTCCTTCTGAGCAACCATTGTGTCTCCTGGTTGGGCAAAGAGGGTCAACAGGGAAGCCAGGTGAGTCAGGGGCCCTCAGGGTCACCAGGGACTGTGATGGGTGTGGCACGTAATGACAATGACCTTCTCCCTATAACTGTTTTTCTCGCTGAAATTTTAAACATTCATCATGGTTCTTTTACAAGGAGAATCTTGAAAATCACCTTTCCATTGTCTAACTTGGAAACAGAGAAGAGCTGTGCTAAAGCTTTGATGGGCATTTGTAGTATCATGACATTGCTTTTGCTGGTTAGACTAAGGCCACATCCAAAGCGAGTGGTGTGGAATGGGGGCTGCCCCTTGTCTGCCTCCTGCTAGATTAGGCTGAGGTCGGATGAAAGGCAGGCAGTGTGGTCGGTGAAGTCCATTATGATCATTTATTCCTCCGCTTAGCCAGTGCTTGCTGTGGGCTAAGTGCTTTACATCCATTCCCTTATTTAATCCTCACCACAACTCTTGAGGACTTATTATATTATAGAAAAGGGAGTTGAAGCTCAGAGAGGTAAGGAAAGTTGCCCTGTGTCACACAGCTAATAAAGGGCAGGACTGGGTTTAAACCCAGGTGTCAGTTACCTTGGATTCTAGTCCTGATTTTGTGACTTAGAAAGAACAACTCAAAAAACTTGTTTGAGCCTCTGTGTCCTCTTCTAAATATGAGGCGGCTGGGCTAGATGGTCTAGAACTACTCTGTCCAATAAGGTGGTTACTTGTCACATGTGGCTTTTGAGCACTTGATGTGGCTGGCCTGAATTGAGAATGGTTGTTAAGTGTACAATACATACTGAATTTCAAAGACTAGAAAGAAGAATGTGAGCTATCCCACTAGTATTTTAAATATTGATTACATTTTAATCAATATTACATTTTATATAAATGATAATTTATATACATATTGCATATATATGTTTAAATAAACTATATTATTAAAAATCATTTTACCTGTTTATTTTTACTTTAAAAAATATGGCTAGTAGAACATTTAAAGTTACATGCGTGGCTCACATTATTTTTCTATGGAAGGGTGCTTTCTAGATTTTTTCTAATAGATTGTCTCTAGAGGACATGTGTCTCAAGAATTGATACAGTAAGTCCCCTATATATGAATGAGTTCTGTTCCAAGAGCGTGTTCCTGAGTCCAATTTGTTCGTAAGTCCATCAAAGTCAGACTAGGTACCCAACTAACACAATTGGATATATAGTACTGTACTGTAATAGGTTTAAAATACTTTTCACACCAATAATACATAAAAAACAAATGTAAAAAATAAAGAAAACATTTTTAATCTTACAGTACAATACCTTGAAAAGTACAGTAGTGCAGTAGTACAACAGCTGGTGCTTCTTAGCAGTACCAGCTATATCACTGGTGTTTTACGCTTGCTTCCAGACTTCCTGGGCTTGAAATAAAGATACTGTACTACTGTACTCTATACAGTACTGTACAGTAAAGTACACAAAAACACAGCCACTTGTAGAGGATGCACGTACGTGACAATATATGCCAGACATTTGAACTAACTTATGTGATTGGACATGTGAACGCACGTTCACATCTTTGAAGTTTGCAACTTGAAGGTTCATATGTAGGGGACTTACTACGTTTCTTTATGACTTGTCAGGTCTGGAGTTGGTGATGAGAGTAGGAACCAAGGCTGAGGGGGAAAGCGCAGACACTGCAAGAGCCACCCCTGGAAATGGCTCAAGCTTCACTATTGAGACCCAAACTGGTCACTCAACTTGGTTACAACAGACTTGTACTTGACAGCACATTGATGGAACAAACAAATATGAATGTAGTTTTGCATTTTTCAGCAAACACAACCACCATCACATTTACAGGTGCCAGGTGAAATTCTCGACCATGTACATAATTCTTTACCAAACGGACAATTTCATTTAATCCTCACAACAGGCCAATGGAAGTCAGTTCTACTATTATGCAGATTTTACGGATGATAAACTGAGGTTCAGAAAAGGTTAAGTAACCTGCCCAAGACCATAGAGCTAGTTAGTGATAAGTGTATCTGACTCAAAAGCTTAATTTGTAATTGTTAGGTAATATCACCTAATCCAAGTGGTCTCAGGTTCTCCAGTTGTAACCAGGTGGAAAGTAGAAAAAAGCATCTGCTTTGTGGAAATGATATTGGTACTGGAGGAACCTCCAGAAGGTCCCTGATTCTGCTCAGGGGTTATTTATTGGGTTGGCCACAAAGTTTGAGTTTTCCCAGAAGATGTTACGGAAAACAATACGGAAAACCCGAACGAACTTTTTGGCCAACCCAATATACATCTTGAAGGGCTTGTCCATCATTATCTACCCCTCAGGCAGAAGTGCTCCACTGGGCTCTGCCTCCCAGCAGTTTGGAGAGTTCTAGGTTCTTCAGCTGAAGACAAACAGCAGCGAGGCAAATAGAATTATTTACCATGCACAAAACTCTACCAAGAAGTTGGGTGAAAACTGGGAGGTTGGTCTCTACTATCCAACCATTTCCAAACGTTCAGGTTGGGCAATTTAGAGACTGGATTTTTAAATTTCCTTCCAAATGTGTGATGCTGTATGTATCAGTCAAGTTCCAATCAGGAAAGAGAATCTACAGAAT
Source organism: Balaenoptera ricei (assembly GCF_028023285.1). NCBI lineage: Eukaryota > Metazoa > Chordata > Mammalia > Artiodactyla > Balaenopteridae > Balaenoptera > Balaenoptera ricei. The sequence goes on from NC_082639.1 coordinate 150,809,727, forward strand.
AATTTAAACATGAAAGAGTTAATATAAAAATTAACTGTAACAGTGTTGGCTAGGAATAAGTAAAGAGCACTGTAAGATATAGGCATAGCAGATATAAGGAGCAGCTATTACACCCAGGACTGAGACAGAAGCCCACGGAAGATCACCTCCCCACTACTGCCCCTTCCTGCCACCCTCCCTCAAGTCATTGAGGGACATTGTTGGAGAACGGCCCACTGGATGTGGCTATGGCCCAATGGATGGAAGAGGAGTAGCTGCATCAATGGAATTTGCTGGATATTTGCCCTGTGGAACTTGTACATCTGTTTTCTAGGATGCAGGGGAAGTTGTGCAAGAAGTGGAGTCTCTCTGAAGGCACTTAGTATGAAATTATCTGGTAGTGGGGAAGCTTCTGGATGTGAAGTATGACCGGCTGCCATGCACTGAAGGAACTGGATGCTTGAGAAGCCACCTGTACTTCAGCAGCTGGCTGCTAGAAAAGCTGCCTGTACTGCAGGAGTCTGGCACTGAAGAAACTGCCCACCCAGCAGGAACTGTGTGCTGGGAAAGCCACATGTGCTGTAAGACCCTGGTGCTGGAGGAGGTGTCTGTACCACAGGAACTGGCTACTGGGGAAACCCTGCATGTGCAGAAGTGGGACAATGGAGAAGATGCTGGTGCCGCAGGAGCCTGCTGAACCAGAACACCAGAACCGGGATGGAAGTCCTCTTCCTACTGCAGTGCCTCTCTAGTGTTCTCTCCTGACAAGGCTTAACATTGTGACAGCTGGTGAAGGAAAAATATTTAAAGGGCCCAGATCTATTTTTTGCAGAGCAGGCAGTGAAGGATGAATTTGGAGCTGAGAGGCAATAAATTGATAAATGGTATATTATAGAAGTAAGGTTTTTAAACTCTAGCATACTTAAGCAATACCTGGGGAGTACTTGTGAAAACTTCAGAGTCCTGCGGACCCCCATCCTGGATTAGTGGATCTAAGTTTGACTCTGAACTTTGTAGGCATTCTATCATTTTAATGGGTGATCTGCTACCATCAATATTCACTTGGATTATTGCAGTACCCTATTAACTGATGGCCCTGGTATCATCTATTTTTCACACAACAGCCAAGTGTGAAATATAAGTTACAATATAAGTTGGAATTAAAATGTAAGTTAGAATATGTCACTCAGTTACTCAAAATCCTCCAGTGGGTCCCCATCACACTAGCGCAAAATCTCAAGTCCCTACTGAGAGAGACTTGAATGATTTGGGTCCCTACTACCTCCCTCCTCCTACTCACTCCCCCGTTCACTCTACCCAGGCCACACTGGCCTTGTTGTTGGAACTTGAACATCTCAGGCACACTCTAACCTCAGGACTTGTTCTACTGTAGTTCCTTTTTCCTGGTCGGCTCTCCTCCCAGATTTCTGCCTTCTGGTCTTTGCTCAGATGACACATTTTCAACTAACTCTTCTCTTCCCTGACCCCTTTATTGCAAATTATAGCCCTCTTTCCACCCCTTCATCTAGGGTACTCCCTCTCCTCCTTCCCTGGTTGTTTTTCTCCATATCACTTATCACCGTCTAACTAAATATATTCCACTTATTTATTTTGTTTGTTTTTAGTCTTGTCCACTGGAAGGTAAACTCCATGAGAAAAATAACTTTTATCTGCTTTCTTCACTGCTATACTCTCCAGGGTCTGGAATGATGCCTTGGACAATAAGGGCTCAGTGAAGATTTCTTGAACGAATGAACGCAGACTACGCTTTGAGAAACTTGTTTATAGAGCATATAGATTGTGAAGTTGTTGTACTAATGGGCAGCCGAGGTCCTCAACAGTTCTCAAACTTTTCAAAAGCTTCACATATGTAAACTCTAACCTGGACCTTTTAAAGGAGCTGCCCTTTATGAAAAAAGAGCCTTCTAGAGCAGTGTGGATGCAATGGATAAAGAGAGCACTCCTGCACCTCTTCAGATGGCTGGAAAAGCAGCCCAGTTCATTGAAAGAGCACGTGAAGTTTCAGAGTGGGAAAACTGTAATTACTTAAAATGACTATTTTTGAGAGAAGTCTATATCCTTAGTCATGTTGCTTCTGGAAAGCTTCTGGAGGCCTCAGTATTTAGAAGACAAGGCTTCAGATACAAATAGAGCAGGTCTGTCTGGCTTTTTCCCAGAGCCAACTTTTCTTGTTCTTGGAGGAACGAAGCCTGAAGCACTTCCTTCAGGCTCTGGAACTTTTCCTCCATCACCATCTGGATCAAACCTCTCCTGCCTGCTCTTAACACTGAAGGACTGAGTGAATTCCAAGTGGATGGATTATGTAAGAAGATGGCAAAGGAAGACCAAGAGGTAGATCTTGAGAATCAAGTTGGACTCTGCAAAATGGGTTAGATGCAAAAAAATAGGCTTGACACATCATATATACATGCAATTGGCAGGCCAACAGTCTATAAGTCTTTAGACGTATTTTTAAGATGGAATTTGACAGAAAAACACCATCTTGTTATTGTCAGAAGACAGAGAAAAAATGAGACAATTCGAGTTAATTTGCAGTTGTTGGGGTTAGTAGTCTATTTACGGAATCCAGACAATTTAATTCTATTATGACTGCTTCACCTAATGTTAATACTTGCTAACAAGGCATCGGCCACATACATGTTATAATACTCTGCTGTTGAGATGAATCCTCTTCTGAGTATAGGCACGACCACCTGAAAATATTCTGCTTTGTAAGTCCATGAAAGGCTGGAAAATGTATTCCTTCTTCCAAGAGTTGTCAACTCACCAAAGTTTGGAAGGTGCATTGGGTCCTGAGATGTTCAGATAGGAAACTCACCACCAATCATCATTAGCTTTTTAAAAACTATCACTTGCTCATCATTTTGTCTCCAATATTTCTAGGATGACAATGAGAGAAGCCAAATTAGACTAGTAAGAACAGTTTAAAGAAGCTAATTAACCGCCTGGTGTCCCTAAGAACCGTGAGACAAGAAGAATGAAAAGGTGTAGGTTCACTGCCTCCCCTACCCAGTGCCCTTTAACAGTGATCTTTTGGTTTATTTCACTTGCTTATATTGGTAATATACGTGCTCTCCAAATTGCCAAATCCAATGGCCAATTCTCAGTCCATATCACACTCTAGCAGCAGCAGTTGACAGGATTGGGCACTCCCATCAATTTGCAAAGTTTTCCTCACCTGGCCTGGCTACTCCTCTCTTCTGGTTATTGATTTATTTCACTGGCTTTTCCCTCCCAGTCTCCTTTGCTGTTTGCTCCTCACCTCTGCAAGATCTTCCAACTGGAAGGCCCAAGGATTTAGTCCAAAGACCTCATCCCTGTTGTATCAATAGCTAATCACGACCAAGATAACCTCATTCAGGGTCATGATTTTAAATACCACCTATCTTCTCCAAACTTCCAAATTCATATCTAATTCCTAGACTGTTCCCTGAACTCAGATAATATACAACTTTTTACTTGCACACTTACTTTGATGTCTGAGTGGTATCTCAAACTTAATGTACCCCAAAATAAGTCCCTGATTTCTACACTCCCTCAAAAAAATCTCCTTGTAGTTTTTCCATCCTAGTTAATGGTAATCCCCTCTTTCTAGTTGCTCAAAGCTGAAAAGGGTCCCCCTTGACCCTTTCTCTCATACCCCATTATTTGATCCATCAGCAAAATCCCGTGGGTTCCAAATAGATCACTTGCCCCCCCAAATATAGTCTCAGGACAGTAGTTGTAGTGAACCTTTTAACAGATATGTCACATCTCCACTAAAAACCTTCCAGTGGCTTTCCATCTCACTGGGCAACAGCCAGAGTTTTGCAGTGGCCCTCAAGGTTCTATGTAGTCTAATCTCATCCTGGAAAACTCTCTAGCCTAATCTCCACCACTGTCTTCCTCTAGTAAACCCTGGACCTCCTCAGACACACCAGTCACACTCCAATCTCTGGGCTTTTGCTTTTGTTGCACATTCAGCCCTAGAAAGTTCTTCTCCCAAATAATTTGATAGCTTGTTTCCTCACTTCTTTCAAGGTCTCTGCTCAAGGACCTTACCTGTGAGGTCTTCCCTGACCGCCCTAAAAAATAGCAATCTGTCTTAGCCAGGTTTTTCTATGTAAGGCAGGAATAATTATAAATAATAATGCAACCTACACGTGATGCTTACCACTACTCCCCTTCCCATCACTGTGTGTCCCCCTCACACTACTCAATTTTCTCCTCATATTGGTTTGTCTCACTTACTATCTGACATCATATGTATTTGCTTGTCTGTTTATCGTCTGTCTCCCTAAACTGAAATATAAGTGCCACAAGAGTAAAAGAAATTTGTCGATTGCGTTCATTGCTATTTTCCAGTTGCCTAGCATATCACCTGGCACAAAGTAAGTGCCCAATGAGCATCTGTTGAATAAGTGAATATATAAACAAAAAGAGAGCAGTTGCTGATAGATAAGGACATGCATAAAGAATGACACTGCTACATACTGAATGTTTGTGTCCCTCCAAGCCTAGCTCGCAATGTGATGATATTTGGAAGTGGGCCCTCCAGGAGGTGATTAGGTCATGAGGGCAGAGCTCTCATGGTGGGTTAGTGCCCATTATTAAAGAGACCCCAGCATGCTCCCTCACCCCTTCCTCCATGCGAGGACACAGGGAGAAGATGGCTGTCTATGAATCAGGAAGTGGGTTCTCACCAGACCCTGAATCTGATCTTGGACTTCCCAGCCTCCAGAACTGTGAGAAATAAGGTCCTGTTATTTATGAGTCACTCAGTCTATGGTACTCTGTTAATGCAGCCTGAATGGACAGAGGCAGGCGCTGTGAATTTAGGAGGGTTAGGAAGAGATGGATGCCTTCAAGAGAACAAATTCATGAGGGAGGTGATAGCACATCTCTCCTTGGAGAACTGCAGCCACAGGCAGGGGGCCGAGGGTTTCCTGTCCTATTCCCTTTGGACCTGTGTTTAACTCTTTTGGTCATTATGAGCTGTCTGCTTTGGACATGATATTTAAGCTTGCTAAGTCTCAGTTTTTCTCAACATGAGGATAATAATAGAACCTACCTTAGGATTCTTACGAAGAAAACTATGTTAAAAACACTTAGCATGGTGCCTCGGCATAGTAAGTGCTCAATAAATGTTACAATTATTTTCATTGTCTAAAGTAAGACTTTGATGGGATATACCCTCAAAAATCAATAATGGCTAGCTCGAGGCTTGGGATTGTGGATGATTTCTATTTTCTTCTTTTGGTTTCTATTTCACCATTTTTCTACAATGAATAAGTATTGTTTACTACACGAAAACAAATGAGAGTTATTGTTTTTCTAAAAAATGTTAGACCAATGCAGCTGTGTTTCACTGGGGTTGGGTCAAGTGGACCAGTTTGAATGGGTCTGATGGTCTCCTCAGGTTCTTATCAGCATTTTTATTCTGCTATTTCTAAACCAAAGGCCAGCAGGTAAGAGCCAGTGTTCTGAGGGCGAGGGTGGGAGATAGCAAGAGTGAGAGGTGATGGGAAGAGGCAGAGAACTTAGAGAACCAAAGAGGTCCAGGTGCTGCTGTGAGGAACCTCTGAGCCTGCCTTTCCATTTCATGGCTTGGGATGAGGGTAACTTTAGGGGCCCTGTGCTGGAAAAAAGAAAACGCAAATCAATTCCATGATCTGAAAACGTGCTCTTGAGAGAAGCTAGATTCAAATGTGTTGAAGCTAAAAATTCTCTTGAGGGACACTATCTAATAGAAATAGAATATGGGTTCTGTGCAATTTAAAATCTTCTAGTAGTCACAATTTAAAAGAAAAAAAAAGTGACATTAATTTTAATAATATATTTTATTTAACCCAATGCATATATTCAAAATATCATTTCAATGTGTAGTTGGTACAAAAAGATTGTGAATGAGGTGGTTCACATTCCTTTTGCTTTTTGTACCAAGCCTTCAACATTCAGTGTGTATTTTACATTTACAGGACATCTCAATTCAGGCTAGTCACCTTTCAAATGCTCAACAGCCCCTGGGGACAGTGGCCACGGTCCTGGAGAGCGCAGCTCTAGACCACGCCATTGCCACTCCAGGAATGGAGGTTCCTGAGAGTCAGCCAAAGCTTTCTCTTTCTTCTCTTCTATCTTATCTCTATTTCTTCTCAAAGGTCCTCAGATGTGACTGGCCATTTCCTGCTAGGATCATTCTCTGATGTTGCCAACCTTTCCCAGAAAAAGAGTGTTTCCTGGAAAAGATAGGCCCTATTGAGAAATACAGAGGGGCAGGCAGTGAGCCATCTAGAGGGCATTCTGCGTCACTCTGCGCTGTTGGAGTCTCTGAGGATACTGTACAGCACAGCTGTTAGCCAGCACAGCTGGCTTGACAAACCCTCAAGGTTAGCAGAAGGCCTGGGCAGAGCTAGGCAGGGAGACGTGTTGTGGTTCGACTACCTGGCTGAGAAGGTGACCTTCACGAGCTTTTCCTACCAACACGGCCCCCTCGCACCCTCTCCCCATGCCCAGCCTCCATCCCTACATGACGTGCGGTAGCCCCTGTGTTCCTTTTCTCCCAACTAAAGGGAATTCAAGATAAAGAAACATGTTTACCTTGCCTGGGGGGCTCAAGTAGCACACTTGTCAGTGCTGGAGCTGGGGTTTAAACGTGACTAGCTAGTTCATTTGTCACAGAGGTGTATTTATCTGTGTTTGGAAGATTTAATTTTTCCCGATGAAGAACTGTATAAATAGGTCTAATGAGCCTTGAGGGCTCTCATTTGCTTTCCGAGTTTCCAGCAAGCTGGGAAATCTCCGAGCACACTTGCCTCTTCGGGTTCTGTGCTGCCCACCATGAGGGGGAAGGGGCGAAGGGCAGAGCCCTTTTCATCCTGCAGTGTGCTCGTGGCCTCTGGAAGCCCAAGTTTTCCCATTCAAGGGCTTACGTTTTGGGATGTTTAGTTAAGACAATTTTTTTTCTTTATACTTATGATAATCTGCATAATCTTTTGTTTGTGTGGCTGGCAAAGAGCTCTCCAGATAAAAGAGAAAAGGGCAGAGTTAATATATATGAATAGAAGAGTAACATTGGGGAGGTGAGTGCTCGGGAGGAGATCTGCCTTTGCATCGGGGCAGCGTCTGCCATGAGCTCTCCTAGTTTCTTTCTTTGTTTTTTGCGTTTTTTCTGTTTTGTTTTGCTTTTAAAATTTTATTTATTTATTTACTTATTTATTTATCGGCCAGGCCACGCCACACAGCTGGCGGGATCTTAGGTCCCGCACCAGGGATCGAACCCAGGCCCGTCACAGTGAAAGCGCTGAGTCCTAACCACTGGACTGCCAGGGAATTCCCTCTTTCTTTGTTTTATTGAGGGAGTTTCTAATTAAGGGCCAGTGTTAGTTCCAGCAGTATGTGTGCGTATGTGCGTGTATGGGGGGTGGGGCAAGGGTAGAGAGAATGAGGAGAGGGAAGTGAGTCTGTGATACAGAAGGCCTGGGAGACAGACAGGAGGGGGAGGGGAAGGGGAAAGAGGATTTTAAAAAAAAACTGATAACAAAAAGGAAGATAATGAGGAAAGGAGAAGAGAGTGAGAAGATGGAGGGAGGGCAAAGTGGGGATTCAGAGAGAATATCATCGATGTGATTGCTGGGAAAGCCCCAGAAATCATCTTTTTTGTCTTATAGCTGAGGAAACACAGGAGAGAAAGGGGAAGCCACAAAGGGTCACTGGCTGAGCCAAGGGTCTGTCCATGACTCTGTCCTCTGTGGTTCCCCCAGGAGGACAAGAAAAGAGAGACATATACAGGGGATTTTGGGAGACCTTTGTGGGCTCCCCTTTCAAATCATGAGTCACCATTGCTCATCTTTTGTAGAGAAAAAGAGGCACTTCCCCTCCCTCCCTGCACCGGCCACTTCTTTGTAAACAAGCATTCTCTGCTCTGGTCTAAGTTTCCAAATCACTTGGGTGAGATGGAGAAAGCAGAAACCCTAGTCCATATTTGCATTAAAGACTCGGCTGATTCGTATTTACCCTGTGTTGACTCCTCTGGAGGGTGTCCATGATTGTTTTTTAGCTTCTTCACATTAGTTGAACATACTTTGAGAATATTTCTACAACACACACACACACTGGGTAGGAGTCAAGAGGTACGGGTTCTAATCCCAGCTCTGCCGGGAGGTTGCTAACCCTTTCACTCCTTGCCTCAGTTTTCTCTCCTGAGGAATGGCCAGGTTGACCTGCTGACCTCTGAAGTCCCTTTGGCTTCCCTATCCACTGACGGCAGAGGCAGACTGGTTGGGGGAAAGAGAGTGGGGCTTTGGGCTGGTTTATTAGCTGGGTGACTAGACAATTTTTAAATTCTCTCTGACCCCTTTCCCCCCATTTGTTTAACAACAATATGGCTAATCATTTCTACTTCATAGAATTGTTGTGAGGTTGAGATAATGTATTTAAGGACGTGGCCAGTAAAGTCTTGGTGTATTATAGGGCAGGTGGCTTAGTTCTTTTTCATTTTTCTTGTTTGCTTGTTGTCTCTTTAATCCTCTGACTTTCAGGAGTTTGTGCAGAAGTTGGCTCATGCTGGCTTTGTCAAGGCCAATTGCAGTCATTTCTTCCCAGTTCTGCATTCAGTCACGTGTCCAAGCTTGAAATCGGCCATGGTGGAAGTATTAACAGCATGGAAATAGGCAACTGTAAATAAAGGCACTTTGTTTTTTCCTTGACGAGACAGTTGTTAGATATTACTAGCACACCGCTGGACCTGACCTTGCTCTTTAATTTAGGTTTACTCTGATTTCTCTGGATTTTGAACATAGTATTCATTCATGCAGCAACTACTCTACATAAGGGCTATGGATAGGGTTGTCAGATAAAATACAGGGCACCAGTTAAATTTTAATTTTAAATAAACAGTGAATAATGTTTTCCTATAAGTGTGTAGTATGCAACATGTGGGATATATACTTATACTAAAAAAAAATTAAAATTTAGCTGAATGTCCTATATTTTTATTTGCCAAATCTGTCAACCTTAGCTATGGAGAATCCAGTTATGCAAGATACCATTCCTGCATCATTGCTTATGACCTAGCAGGAGTGCCGACCTTATGAAATTTGAAATCAGGAGATTAACCTGGGTCTTTTGACACTCTGATCCTTTTCTTCATCATCATCACCATTTATCCTTTGTTTAATGTTCATGGAGCACTTATTGTATGCTAGGCATTATTCTAGGTTCTGGCGATTCAGCAGTAGACAAAGCACATGCATCTCTATTCTCACAGAGCTTCCCTCTGGTTTGGGAAAGACAATAAATAAGATAAAAAGGTAAAAGACATCATATATTAGATAGTGGTAGACAGTATATTAGATAGTACTGTGGAGACAGATAAACTAGGGAAGGGACCTGTAAGAGGTAAGGGAGCTCGCCTTTCTAAGAGAGTGTTCTCGGTAGAGGGAGTGGCAAGTACAAAGGCCCTGGACTGGGTGCTGGCCTATGCCAGGCCTGAGCTAGGCGCTTCACTTCCATGATCTCATTTAGTCTAAGCAGTGGCCCTGGGCGGCAGGTATTAATATCATTCCCCTTTTGCATGTGAGTAAACTGAAGACTTTTTTGAGAGGTTAAATCTCTTACACAAGGTCACCCAGCTAATCAGTGGCAGAGTCCACACTCTTACTCAGGACTGACTGGTAACCACTCGGATTTTCTTTCCCACTGAGAACAAGTTTTGCAAGAGGCACTTCTGAATTCTCTCCACTCCCAACCTGCTCTGGCTCTGGGGAGGACCCAGGGGGAGGCTGGAGCAGCTCTGAGCCTTCCCAGCTTCGGCTGAGGGCAGCTCCCTGTAGGCCCTGCAGCGAGTGGGCAAAGTGCCCGGTCCACAGGACCCATTCCTCCTTCCACGCAGCGCCAAACCAGGGGCCTTGGTGCCACATGGCACGAAGTCCTCTCTCTACAGGCTCTGCCCCCACCGCCCTCCAGCGGGGCACAGGAGCCCCTCGCAGGCCTCAGCGGGGCCTGTGCGCCCGAGGCTCCCCGCAGGATGCCGGGGTTAGCATCTCTCCTCCGTCGTGCCGGTCTCAGCGCGCTTCTCTCCGCCCAGGAAGCGCCTTGGCCGGCCTTTGGAGCCTTCTCCCATGCGGCGGGGGGCTGGCGGACACCCCGAGGGCCAACAGAGGCTGACCTTGCACCTAAAAAGAATACATTGTTTTCAAACACGGCTTCCTATTCCTGCCAGATAAACCAGCACATTAACAATGCGTCCAGGTTGTAAAATGTTGGCCAGGGTTTCTTTTTTAGCAGCGAACTTTTTGTCAAGAGATTGGCATTTTCCTTCCCATTCACGCCCGGCCGGCTCTGCTTTCAGTGCTGGGCGCTGGCCCCTGGGGTACCCAGAGACACACACACTCGGCCCGGCTCAGCCTTGCAGCGTTGATAACATTGTTATTATTAGACGTGGCCTCTGGAATCCCGGAGGTCACTCCCAAACAACAGCCCTTCTGGTGCAATGAAAGAGCAGCTCCGGTTAGGTTATCGCGGTGGCGGCCCGGATCCATTACCTCCCGGGCGGCTCCTGCACAAGAAACCCGCCGGGAAAGTTATCCCCGGAACCCGGGCTGAAACCAGCGCCCGGGACCAGTGCCCTTGCCCCTCCTCTTCGCTGGTCCTGGCACCACGCGCATCCCACCTCCCTCCGCGCTCGCTGGATGACCCCACTCGCACCAGGCCTGACACCGGGTTCATTTGCCCCAAGCGGCTGGTTCCCTGACTCCCAGCTTCTGCTCCATGCCCTCTTCTGTGTCCTCAATGTCCCTTCTTTCCTCTCCCCCCCATCCGGGGTGCCCTACGTACCGCATGCGTCCCTGAGCACTGACTGCAAAAATTCACTGCCTCTTGTTTGTCGGTTTCTTCCTCGGGCTCTTTAAGATCTGTGTATGTTTTTATCACAGCGTAAACGCCCTTAAGTGTTTTCATGTGCCTTCCCAGCCAGACCGTAAGCTGGAAACCTTCTGGTGCTCATGCTGCCTCTCATGTGCTAATGATACCAGACTGTGAGGTCCTTGTGGGCAGAAAATTGTCTCTTTTACCCCCACTGAGGTGTGAAATATCTGCAGTCAACTGCGGAAAGTACACAAATCTTAGGTATGTGTATGTATACATTGAGTACAGCTCAATATATGTGTGTGTGTCTGTGTGTGTGTATGTATGTGTATATATATATATATGTATATATATATATGTGTGTGTATGTGTATATACTAACCAATACCCAGGTCAAGATAGTGTTTCTAGATTCTTCTTCCCAATCAATGCCCATCCCCCCCCCATAACCACTGTTTTGATATCTAAGAGATGTCTTAAATGTCTTTTCATCCCACCTAGCAAATGCTTGATAATATATTTTTCAAGTAAAACGTATTATGCTTTGCACCTGGTGAACACTGCCTAGCGCTACACTCCTTTGCCTGCCTGAGGTGGGTCTTGGTTCTTAATGGGTTAATCAAGCAAGCCTGAGGTTGTATTTCAGTAGCTTTGCTCAGTGCTGGATTTAAACACAGTGGAAACCAAGTTAAGGGCAGTGCTGTTCTGTATATCAGTATGCCCACTGAGCCAAGGAGACCCATTTATTTTTAATTGAATTAAATTGCTCACAAAATGAAAGTAGCATACTTTCATTAATATTTAATTACATACAGTGTTAAACAATGATCACAAAGAAAACTTTGCAGCATTTTTTTGTCTCTGCTTTTTTTTTTTTTTTTTTTTATTACTTTGTTAAACAAGATTCTCTTATTAGCAGTTTTATGCTTGGAATTTTAAGCGCCCTGCTCTTATGCCTCTCCAGAAGTACTTAATTGGCAGGACTCAGCTGAATGAGGTGGTAGGTTGGCTGTGACACTGGCCACTGACATGCGTGTGTGTGTGTGTGTGTACACATGTATATACTCTAATTTCAGTCACTTGGCCACAGAGAGGTATTTGTGGGGGCAATCAGGGCCTCCAGCAAAGAGATAAAAGTCCACTTTCTGGATATCTTGAGGTCAACCAGTCATTCCTACTCCTCCAAAAAATTCTGCATATAAAGTCAGCCCTCTGTATCTGTGGGTTCTGCCTCTGCAGTCACAGAGGGCAGATGGTACTACACCATTTTATATAAGGGACTTGAACATTTGCAGATTTTGGTATTTGGGGATGGTCCTGAAACCAGTCCTTCAGGGATATGGACAGATAACTGTACTGAGAAAAGACATTACATTTTGCAAGAGGTCATCCCAAAGGAAAAAGAATTCTACTTTCCATGACGACCCATTTCTGTATTTTATTAGATTGTTCTCACATCATAGAGCAGTGATTTTTAAATCACTACCTAAGTAGCCCTGAGGTGCTTGTTAATAGATTCCTTGATTCTATGGCCAGAAATTTTAATTCATAGAGGCCAGAGAATCTGCATTTTCCACAAGTATCCGAAGTGTTGATTCTGACATAGGAGATTGGAAGACCACACTGTGAGAAATATCATCATGAAGGTATAGAACAGAGTTAAAAAGACCACTTAGATTTATTTTTAGCAATGGAACTATTTTTCAAATTGTCTTATATATATCCTCAGTAGGTAAAACAAACAAAAGGATTGTCACTATTGGGACTTCCCTCTTGGTGCAGTGGTTAAGAATCCACCTGCAAATGCAGGGGACACAGGTTTGATCCCTGGGCTGGGAAGATCCCACATGCCATGGAGCAACTAAGCCTGTGTGCAACAACTACTGAGCCTGCGCTCTAGAGCCTGTGAGCCACAACTACTGAGCCAGCAAGCCACAACTACTGAAGCCCATGCACCTAGAGCCCGTGCTCTGCAGCAAGAGAAGCCACAGAAATGAGAAGCCCGCACACCGCAATGAAGAGTAGCCGCCACTCGCTGCAACTAGAGAAAGCCCATGTGCAGCAACGAAGACCCAATACAGCCAAAAATAAATAAACAAATAAATTTATTTTTTTAAAAAGTCCTCATACTGTTTCTCAGTCATTTTTTTTCCTCTGAGATTGGGCATCCTGTCCTTCCCCATCTCCCTAAAAAAAAAAAAAAAAAAAGGATTGTCACTATGATTAAAATGATGGTGGGGTCCCTTGTCTTTCCTTTTCCCCTTTGTTTCCCCTTAACCTTTTCCTGGGGGCTGGAGCCACAGAGCTATAGCACTTGGAGGTTACAGTTTGGAAACCCCTGAATTAGTCTTAGTAAATAAATAATAGACTAGTTATTATTATTATTATTTTGACTAGTTAGGTAAATTCATAATGTCATGCAGGAATTGTCTAAGATGTGTCCAAAGATAAAATAACTTCCCAGAGAAGTAGTATAGAATTCTCTGTCAGGAGAGGAGTCTAGGCAGTCACTGACTGCTACATGACAGGGATATTCATTTGTTTATCCATTCATTCAACAAAAGTTGACTGAATGACCACTACACAGTGGACACTAGTGTCAGCACTAGAGATATGCTGTGGACAAGATAGACCAGGTCACTGCTCTCACAGAGCTTGTGTTGTAGTGGGGGAACAGAGATGATGGAAGAGAAAGCAAGCACATAGCATTATGGGGGATGTAAATGGAGTCATGTGTTTGTCAAAGAAGCTCTCCCAGAAGAGATGATATTTGAGCTGAGACTTTAATGATATCCTGGTATAGGAAGCAGAGAGAATCCCAAACAAGATGAACCCAAAGAGACCCACACCAAGACATATCATAATGAAAATAGCAAAACTTAAAGATAAAGAAAGAATTCTAAAGGCAGCAAGAGAAAAACAAAGAGTCATATACAAGGAAAGTTATCAGCTGATTTTTCTGCAGAAACTTTGCAGGCAAGAAGGGAGTGGCATGATACATTTAAAGTGCTGAGTGGGAAAAAAACTACAACCTAGGATATTCTACCCAGCATATTTATCATTCAGAATTGAAGGAGAGATAAAGAACTTCTCAGATGAGCAGAAACTAAAGGAGTTCACAGTAATAAATTTATCCTAAAAGAAATGTTAAGGAGTATTCTCTAAGTGGAAAAGAAAAGGCTGCTACAAGAAACAAGAATTTACAGGAAAGGAAAAATCCCACTAATAAAGGCAAATACATGGTAAAGGCTATGGATCAACCACATAAATAAGCTAGTATGAATATTAAAAGACAAAAATTGTAAAATCATCTATAACTACAATAAATAGTGAAGGGATAAATATGAAGATATAAAATATGACATCAACCCCCCAAAATGTGGAGGGGAGTAAAAAAATGCAGATCTTTTAGAATGTATTTGAACTTAATTATCAGTTTAACACGAGTAGATATAGGACAAAATATATGAACTTCATGTAGCTACAAATCAAAAACCTACAATAGATACACAGAAACTAGAGAGAAAGGAACACAAGCGTACTACTAAAGAAAATCATCAAACCACAGGGAAGAAAATAAAAGAAGAAGAAAAGAACAGAGAAGATCTACAAAACAACCAGGAAACAAGTAACAAAATGGCAATAAGTACATGCCCATCAATAATCACTGTAAATGTCAGTGGACTAAATGCTTCAATCAAAAACCATAGGGTGGCTGATTGGATAAAAAAACAAGACCCATCTATATGCTGCTTACAAGAGACTCACTTCAGCACTAAAGACACAGAATAAAGGTAAGGGGCTGGAAAAAGATATGTTATGCAAATGGAAGCAACAAGAAAGCTGGGGTAGCAAGACTCATATCAGACAAAGTAGACTTTAAAAGAAAGTCTATGACTAGAGACAAAGAAAGACATTATAAAATGATAAAGGGATCAATAAAAGAAGAGGATAGCACTCATTAATATATATGCATCTAATACAGGACCACCTAAAAATACAAAGCAAATATTAACAGACATAAATGGAGAAATTGACAATAATACAATAATAGTAGGGGACTTTAATATCCCACTTACATCAATGGACTGATCATCCAGACAGAAAATCAATAAGGAAACAGTGGTCTTACATGACACATTAGACCAGTAGGACTTATTCGATATCCACAGGACATTCCATCCAAGAACAGCAGAATACACATTCATTTCAAGTGCACATGGAACTTTATCTAGGATAAATCACATGCTGGTCAACAAAACAGGTCTCAACAAATTTAAGAGGATAGGAATTATATCAAGCATTTTTTTCTGAGCACCAAGGTATGAAACTAGAAATCAACTACAGGAAGAAAAATGAGAAAAACACAAATATGTGGAGAGAGACTAAACAACATGCTACTAAAATATCAATGGATCAATGAAGAAATCAAAGAGGAAATCAGAAAGTACCTTGATACAAATGAAAATAAAAGCACAACTTTCCAAAATCTATGGGATGAGGAAAAGCAGTTCTGAGAGGGAAGTTTAAAGAGAGACAGCCTACCTCAAGAAACAAGAAAAATCTCAAATAAACATCCAAACCTTCCATCTAAAAGAATTAGAAAAAGAAGAACAAACAAGGCCAATAGTTAGCCAGTAGAAGGAAGGAAATAATAAACAGAAGGAAATAAAGTAGAGGTCAAAAAAAAAATAGCAGAAAAGATCAATGAAAACAAGAGTTTGTTTCCTGAAAAGATGAGGAAAATTAATGAGCCTTTTGCTAGGTGTCTTCAAGAAAAAGAGAGAACCCAAATAAGGAATGAAAAAGGAGACATCACAAAAAAATCATAAGAGAATACTACAAACAGTTAAATGCCAACAAATTAGACAATCTAGAAGAAATGGACAATTTCTAGAAACATACAATCTTTTAAGACTGAATCAGGAAAAAAAAATAGACAATTTGAACAGACCAATCACTAGTAGTGAAATTGAATTAGTTATCAAAAAATTCCCAGCAAACAAAAGTCTAGGACTGGATGGCTTCACAGGGGAATTCTACCAACCATATAAATCAGAGCTAATACCTATCCTTCTCAAACTATTCCAAAAAACTGAAGATTGAAGAGGAGGGAACACTCCCAAATTCATTCTATGAGGCCACCATTACGCTGATACTAAAACCAGAGAAAGGCACTACAAAAAAAACCTTGCAGGCTAATATTTCTGACAATTATAGATGCAAAATCCTCAACAAAATATTAGCAAACCAAATTCAACAGCATATAACAGGGATCCTACAACATGACCAAGTGGGATTCATTCCTGGGATGCAAAGATGGTTCAATACCTGCAAATCAATCAATGTGCTATACCACATTAACATAATGAAGAATTTAAAAAATCACATGATTATATCAATAGATGAAGAAAGAGCATTTTATAAAATTCAATATCCATTCATGATAAAAACTCTTATCGAAGTTGGTATAGAGGAACATATCTCAACATAATAAAGGCCATATATGACAAATCTACAGCTAACATCATACTCAGTGGTGAAAAGCTGAAAGCTTTTCCTCTAAAATCAGGGACAAGGATGCCCACTCTCACCATTTCTATTTAACATAGTATTGGAAGTCCTAGCCACAGCAATCAGACAAGAAAAAGAAATAAAAGGCATCCAACTTGGAAGGGAGGAAGTAAAACTGTCACTATTTGCAGATGACATGATACTATATTTAGAAAACCCTAAAATCTCCACCAAAAGAGTATTAGAACTAATAAATGACTTCAGTAAATTTGCAGGATGCAAGATTAATATACACAAATCTGTCACTTTTCTATACACTAGCAATGAACTATCAGAAAGAGAAAGCAAGAAGGCAATCCCATTTAAAATCACATCAAAAAGAACATAATATCTAGGAATAACTTAACCCAGGAGGTGAAAGATCTATACTCTGAAAACTATAAAACACTGATAAAAGAAATTGAAGATGATACAAAGAAATGGAAAAATGTCCTGTGTTCATGGATTGAAAGAATTAATATTGTTAAAATGTCCATACTACCCAAAGCAACCAACAGATTTGATGCAACCCCTATCAAAATACTCATGACATTTTTTCACAGAACTAGAAAAAATAATCCTAAAATTTATATGGAAACACAAAAGACCCTGAATAGCCAAAGCAATCTTGAGGAAAAACAACAAAGTTGGAGGTAGCACACTCTCGAACTTCAGGCTATATTACAAAGCTACAGTCATCAAAACAGTATGGTACTGGCCCAAAAACAGGCACATAGATCAATGGAACAGAATAGAGAGCTCAGAAATAAACCCATGCACCGATGGTCAATTAATCTATGACAAAGTCGGCAAGAATATACAATGGGGAAGAACAGTTTCTTCAATAAATGTCGCTGAGAAAACTAGACAGCTATGTGTAAAAGAATGAAATTAGAACATTTTATCACACCATATACAAAAATAAACCCTAAATGGATTAAAGACCTAAATGTAAGACTGGAAACCATAAAACTCCTAGAAGTAGGCAGAACATTCTTTGACATAAATAGTAGAAATATTTTTTAAGATCTGTCTCCTAAGGCAAAGGAAACAAAAGGAAAAATAAACAAATGGGACCTAACTAAGCTTAAAGCATTTGCACAGCAAAGGAAACTACTGACAAAATCAAAAGACAATCTATGGAATGGTAGAAAATGTTCACAAATGATATGACCAATAAAGTGTTAATATCCAAAATATATAAACAGCTCATAAAACTCAATTCCAAAACAACAACAACAACAACCCAATCAAAAAGCGGGCAAAATACCTAAATAGACATTTTCCCAAAGAAGATATACAGATGGGCAACAGGCCATGAAAAAGTGCTCGACATCTCCCATCATCATAGAAATGCAAAACAATACAACAATGAGATATTACCTCATACCTGTCAGAATGGCTATCATCAAAAAGACCACAAATAACAAGTTTTGGGGAGGATTTAGAGAAAAGCGAACCCTCATACACGTTGGTGGGAACATAAATTGGTGTAGCCACTATGGAAAACAGTATGGAAGTTCCTCAAAAACTAAAAGTAAAACTACCATATGATCCAGCAATTCCACTCCTGGGTACATATCCGAAGAAAATGAAATCAGTAATTTGAAAAAATACATGCATCTCAATATTCACAGCAGCATTATTTACAATAGCCAAGATATGGAAGCAACTTGTGTCCATCAACAGATGAATGGATAAAGAAGGTGTGATATATACATATATATGTATATCTATACATATATATATATTGGGTTGGCTAAAAACTTGGTTTGATTTTTTCCATAAGATGGCTTTAGTAGTGCTTAGTTGTCTTTAACTTCATTCAAAACAATTTTGTTAGACTGTATTATGAGAGCTGTCATATCAGCATGCTTTTAAAAAAAAACTTATCAAAGTTCGTGAATTTTTGTGTAGCCATTTTAATATTGAAGATGGAAGAAAAAAGTAACATTTTTGGCATATTATGATTTATTATTTCAAGAAAGGTAAAAACGCAACTGAAATGCAAAACTAAGATTTGTGCAGTGTATGGAGAAGGTGCCATGACTGATCGAACGTTTCAAAAGTGGTTTTCGAGGTTTTGTGCTAGAGATTTTTCACTGGACGATGTTTCATGGTCAGATAGACCAGTTGAAGTTATAGTGATCAAATCCAGACATTAATTGAGAACAATCAACATTATACCAAGTGGGAGATATCTGACATACTCAAAATATCCAAATCAAGCATTGAAAATCATTTGCACCAAGCGATTGGTTATGTTAATCACTTTGATGTCTGGGTTCCACATAAGTTAAGTGAAAAAAAAACTTCTTGACTATATTTCCACGTGCAATTCTCTACCTAAACGTAATGAAAATGTTCTGTTTTTAAAACGATTTGTGACTGGCAATGAAAAGTGGATACTGTACAATAATGTGGAGTGGAAGAGATCGTGGGGCAAGTGAAATGAACCACCACTAACCACAACAAAGGCCGGCCTTCATCCAAAGAAGGTGATGTTATGTATATGGTGGGATTGGAAGGGACTTCTCTATTATGAGCTCCTTCCAGAAAACCAAACAATTAATTCCGACAAGTACTGCTCCCAATTAGACCAACTGAAAGCAGCACTCGACAAAAAGCACCCGGATTTAGTCAACAGAAAACGCATAATCTTCCATCAGGATAACGCAACACCGCATGTTTCTTTGATGACCACGCAAAAATTGTTATAGCTTGACTGCGAAGTTTTGATTCATCCACCGTATTCACCAGACATTGCACCTTCAGATTTCCATTTATTTTGGTTTTTACAAAATTCTCTTAATGGAAAAAATTTCAATTCCTTGGTAGACCATAAAAGACAGCTGTGTTCTTTGCTCAAAAAGATAAAAAGTTTTGGGAAGATGGAATTATGAAGTTGCGTGAAAAATGGCAGAAGGTAGTGGAACAAAACGGTGAATACGTTGTTCAATAAAGTTCTTGGTGAAAATGAAAAATGTGTCTTTTATTTTTACTTAAAAACCAAAGGAACTTTTTGGCCAACCCAAATATACACACATTCATACAATGGAATATTACTCAACCATAAAAAACGATGAAATTTTGAAATTTGCCTTATAAAACATGGATGGACCTTGAGGGTATTATGTCTAGTGAAATAAGTCAGACAGAGAAATACAAATACTATACGTGATAACATACAGTATTTGTGTAATCTAAAAAATGTGGAGTCTAAAAAATAAACAGGGAATTTTCTGGAGGTCTCAGTGGTTAGGACTCAGTGCTTTCATTGCTGTGGCCTGGGTTCGATCCCTGGTCTGGGAACTAAGATCCTGCAAGCTGCGTGGTGTGGCCAAAAAATAAATAAACAAATGAATGAATATAACAAAACAGAAACAGACCCACAGATATAGGGAACAAACTAATGGTTATCAGATGAGAGAGGGAAGGAGGGAGGGGCAAAATAGGGGTATGGGATCAAGATGTACAAGCTACATGTATAAAATAAATAAGCTACAAGGATATATTGTACAGCACAGGAGATATAGCCAATATTTTATAATAAGTTTAAATGGATTATAGTCTCTAAAAATATTGAATCACCATGTTGTACACCTGAAACTAATGTTGTAAATCAAATATACCTCAATAAAAAATGAAAACTCTCCCACATGACAGTTTTTCTTGGGCAGAGAAAAGTGATTGCAATTAGCTGTACACCTCAGAATTTGTAAGAAAGGTCCTGGGCTTTGGATTCAGAAAGAGAAGGGATGATTCCCTCTTCTGCCACTTCCTGGTTGTATGATTTGGGTTAAATGACTTAAACTTTTGAGTCTGTTTCCTCATCTATTATATAATGTCGAATTATGGGGAGGATAATACCAAACAGTGGTGGAGAGAGGACTAAATGAGATTTATGCAAAGTGCCTGGTGTTCAGTAGGCACTCAGAAGATGTTCTTTCCATTCCACTCTCTTCCTCTCCTCTCTGACTTTCTCCCTTCCCTTTCCTTTTCCTCTGTTCCCCTCCAATGGGACATAGAATTTGGGAGCATAAAAGAAGGGACTGGCAAGCAAGAAACCTGCAAACAAAGCCTGGGGTCCAACAAACATGATACTTGTCTTAGTCACAGAGGCTGGAAGGAGAGCAAAGTTCCCCCTCAAAAGTCCTTGGAGGCTTGCTTTTCTCCCTTTGCTGGGTGATTCACGATCTTGTGGCTATTTCAGGTTATTGTTAATTGACCTTTTAGTTTACAAAGCACTTTCACATACCTTATTGCATTTGATCTGGCCAATAACTGCAGGGCAGCGATTATTTTCCTCCTTTTACAGATGAGCCAAGTGAAGCTCACAATGGTTAAGAAATGAACCCACAAACCACAAGTAAGGGGCAAAGTCTGATTTTGAGCCCAGATGATCTCACGCCTCTGTTAGTGCAAGTCCATTATTCTCACCCTGTCTCCTGAAAATAATTGTCAAATTAGTAACGCAATAATGGTTCGCTCATCAAGAGATGTCTATTATACGAAGTTTGTTTAAAAGGTGCTTCTGGGGGCTTCCCTGGTGGCGCAGTGGTTGAGAATCTGCCTGCCAATGCGGGGAACACAGGTTCGAGCCCTGGTCTGGGAAGATCCCACATGCCGTGGAGCAACTGGGCCCGTGAGCCACAATTACTGAGCCTGCGCGTCTGGAGCCTGTGCTCCGCAACAAGAGAGGCCGCGATAGTGAGAGGCCCGCGCACAGCGATGAAGAGTGGCCCCCACTTGCCGCAACTAGAGAAAGCCCTCGCACAGAAACGAAGACCAAACACAGCCATAAATAATAAATAAAGAAATAAATACAGTGTAAATGCTATGTAAATAGTTGTAACACACGGAAAAAAAAAAAAAAAAAAAGGTGCTTCTGGGGATAGAAAAATAAGTAAAAATCATAGCCCCTGCTTTTGGAATAGAACTGCTATTTAGGATAGAGCTGAGCTAAGAGCTTTCTGAGTAACCCCTTCGATTTTTCCATCTCTCTCCTTTTAGAACTCTGACTCCAGTAATTCCAGTCACCCCACCGGGATGCATACCCCTTGATCCTACTTCCATTTTACCATCACTCCCTTGTTTCTCTTAGAGTACGTCCCCTACATAACATTCTAACTCCCTTGCCTCCTCTCTCCTAGCTGGACTTGTCTGGCAAAACCTCAACCCTGGTTGAATTTAACTGCCAACCTGCATGGTACCCACACCTTTCTAGCTGACCATGGCTGGAGAAAAATACACAACTATGGTGAGTGGCCTTGGTTTAAACTCAGGATGACTAATTTTAAGCTGGCTCTCAGTGTTGGCTGCCAATTCTACTATAATTCCCTAGTTCACTCACTTCCCTTCTCATCTAGACAGCTATTTCACAACTTCTTCTCTTTCCTCAGTATGCGATATCTCCCCTCCCATCCGTGCTCAGTAGGGAAATCTATAAACTTTACCACCACATCTACCCACTCACCTGCCTTTGGACTATGTGCTCTACCTTCAATATATAGGTTCCTAGGTAAGGAAGACCCTTTTGCTTTTGCTACTTGATACTACATGTTGCTTTGTGTCTTGTTACTCAAAGACATCACTCCAGCAATTCTGTATCATCCATTTCTTCCTTTGTAATGCATCAATCCCATCAGCATACAACCCATATTGCTATTTATCCCCATCTTAAAAAATCCTCTGCCCTGACCTCTTATACCCCTTTACCTTTTACTGTATTCTCCTTGATGGCAAAAATCAAAAGAACTGGTGAAATTCCATGTCACAATTCCTCTCCAATTCTCACTCTACTCCAGTCTGCCTTTCTTCCCACGCCAGTCACCAAAACTGCTCTCATCAAGGTCACTAATAACATCCATGTGTCTAAATTTGACAGTCACTTCTCAGTCCCCATCTTGTCTCTCAGAAGCATTTAACAATGTGGATGACTTTCCTTGAGCATCTCCTTACTAGGCTCTTAGGTTACCATATGTTTCTGGATTTCCTCTAACTTGCTGGCCACCCTTTCCCATTCTCTTTTGCTGGTTCCTGTTTATCGCCCTTACCTGTAAACATCGAAGAGCACCAGAGCTCGTCTTCACACCTCTTCTCTCATTTCTCTATGTTCACAGCCTTAATGATCTCATCGAATCCCTTTCAATAAGTGATGACTCCCTGTTACGGGCTGAATTGTGCCTTCTCAAAATTCATATGTTGAAATGCTAACTGCCAGTACCTCAGAATGTGACTGTATTTGGAGATAGAGCCTTTAAAGAAATTATTAAGTTAAAATAAGGTTGTTAAGGGCAGGCTCTAATCCAATCTGACTGGTGTCCTTATAAGAAGTGGAGATTCTGAAACACAAAGAGACACCAGGTATGAGCATGCATAGAGAAATGACCATGTGAGGACACAGCAAGGAGGGGTTCATCTGCAAGCCAAGGAGAGAGACCTCAGGGGACAACTTGATCTTGGACATCTAGGCTCCAGAACTGTAGGAAAGCAAATTTCTGTTGTTTTAACCACCCAATCTGTAGCATTTTGTTATGGCAGCCAAGGACCTATCATACTCCCACATTCCTATCTCTAGCCCTGTACTCTCCCTGGAACACCTATATCCAACTGCCTACTTGATATCTCCACTTGGATATCTAATAGGCATCTCAGGCTTAACATAAATTTCTCTGCAAACCTATCTCTTCAACAGTCTTCCCCATCTTAGTGAATGATAACTGCAAACTTTTGCTTAAGCCCAAATCCTTGGAGTCACCTCTGACTGTTCTCACTCTCTCTCTCTGTCTCTCTTTTCCCTTTCATGTTCCATGTTGAATTCATAAGCATATATTTTCAGCTCAACCTTCAAATTAAACCCAAACTACATTATTTTATGCTACCATCATGCCCCTATCTTGGTCCAAACTCATCATCTGCCACCTGGGATAGTCTGGTAGCCTCTGATCCATTCTTTGTCTTTCTGCCCTCACCTCCTCCTAACTCTGCAGCCAGAATGATCCTATGAAAGCACATCGGGTCACATCACTTTTCTGCTCAAAACCCTTCATAGTTCCCACCTCTTACTCAGAATAAAACCAAAGTCCTTACAATGCCTCACCTCTCTGACCTCATTTCCCACTCTTACCCACTTGGCTCCAATCCAAACTGCCTCCAAATTTTCTTCAGCCACATTCCAACACTCCTGCCTCAGAGCCTTTGCTCTCACTACCTCCTTGGCCTGGAGTGCTTGTCCCCCTTTATCTCCTTCAGTTCTTTGCTTCAGTGCCTGTTTCTCAGATAGGTCTTCCTTGATCACCCCTCCACCCTTGTCAGGCATTTCTTAACACATCTATATATTTAACTCATTTATATTTTCCTTGTTTCTTTTTACCAGCAGGTAAACTCCAGGGAGGCACAGGTTGAGAGCAAGTTTGAGGTTAAAGCTTTTAGTTTTGTTTTCTGTTCCATTTTTAAAAAATAAATTCGTTTATTTTTTAATTTTTGGCTGCTTTGGGTCTTTTTTGCTGTGCACGGGCTTTCTCTAGTTGCGGCGAACGGGGGCTACTCTTCGTTGTGGTACGCGGGCTTCTCATTGCAGTGGCTTCTCTTTGTTGCCGAGCATGGGCTGTAGGCTCACGGGCTTCAATAGTTGTGGCACGTGGGCTCAGTAGTTGTGGCTCGCAGGCTCTAGAGCGCAGGCTCAGTAGTTTCGGCGCACGCGCTTAGTTGATCTGTGGCATGTGGGATCTTCCCGGACCAGGGCTCGAACCCATGTCCCCTACATTGGCAGGTGGATTCTTAACCCCTGTGTCACCAGGGAAGTCTTTTCTGTTGCATTTTTAATGCCTAGAACTAAACTCATGTCTGGGCCCTGGCTCATATAGCTCATCAGGGCACTCAATAAATATTTGTTGAATGAATCAGTGAATGCACTAGTAGAGGTCTTAAAGGTCAGGCTGAGTAGTCTAGAATAAATATGACAGGAGGAGAGAATCCATGGAAGAGCAGAAGAATTGATTGACGGTGGTATCTAAGGAAAATAATTTGCTGTAATAACTGTAATAACCACTGTTCCTTCTGTGTTTTTTTCCATTTAAATTTTTATCTGGCAAATTTCTAGTTATCCTTTTGGATCCAGCATAGTAGACTTTAGCCGTAAGTGACTTCCTCTGACAATGGCTACAATGAACACTTGAATCTTCTAATATGCCCGCCGAATTTTTTTTTTTTTTACCCCTAACTCCCAGTCTACCCCTCCCCCTCCCCCCCTCCCCCCCTCCCCCTTGGCAACCGCAAGTCTCTATGCCTGTGAATATGTTTCTGTTTTGTAGATAGGTTCATTTGTGCCATATTTTAGATTCCAGACCCTTCTCTTTGCACTCAAGCCTGGGGCTGGTCCTCCCTGTGCTCTGCCATCTTAGACTGAGCCCCGCCCACCTCCCTCATGTTCTCTCTGGGAAATTAGCACCACACCATCTATCAGTTTACCTCTGACTCGCCCACTTTGGCTTCAAGATGATGACAGAGTGGAGCTATTTAGCTGTCAAAGGCTCTGACTATTGCCCAGATGGACAAGTGCCCACTGATTTTATTTCTCCTCAATAACGCTGACTACTACTACATATTATATGTCTGTCTCTTGCCTTAGATTGTGGATCCTTGAGATCAAGGATTGCAATGTCTGGTTCCTGTACTTCCTTCACCTAGCATTACATGTAGCATCAGTAACCAATAAGCATCTGATTTCAGTAACTGGAAAGTAGAGATTACAGATTCTTTTAAGGTATATAAGTAGCGAAATAATTTATTGCCAAGAAAAATTAGGTTCCAGGTCATGAAAGGACCTGTAAATTTGGTCACTGTAGCTCTGTCTGAGATCTTTGAGGAGTTGACGGGAATGTGAGGTACAAACTACCACATTTGAGCAAGTTTTATCCTAACTTGAAATGATCAAATTCACTGTCACAAAGAAGGATAACTGCTAATAATGATAGCTAACATGTATCAAGCGCTTACCATATACCAAATACTTACAGCTTAGCCACAGCACATGTGAAAAAGAGTTAGAGAGTTTAACTAACATAAAGCTCAACACAAAAAAATACTGTGAATGACATTCCACCCTACACAAAAAAAGAAAGTGCTTTTAGCAGGCATTATAGTAGCTCATGTTTAAAATTAGGGAGGTGATTGTCTTATCTAAGTCTGTAGTATTTAGAACATGCATGAAATATGTCATCCAGATGCTATACTTTTTTTTATATGTAAATTAATTTTTTAGTTTATTTATTTTTGGCTGCATTGGGTCTTCGTTGTTGCACGCCAGCTTTCTCTAGTTGCGGCAAGCCGGGGCTACTCTTCATGGCGGTGCGCAGGCTTCTGCTTGCAGTGGCTTCTCTTGTTGCGGAGCATGGGCTCTAGGTGTGCGGGCTTCAGTAGCTGTGGCACGTGGGCTCAGTAGTTGTGGTGCACGGGCTTAGTTGCTCTGCGGCATGTGGGATCTTCCCGGACCAGGGCTCGAACCCGTGTCCCCTGCATTGGCAGGCGGATTCTTGACCACTGCGCCACCAGGGAAGTCCCCAGATGCTATACTTTAAAAAAGAATGTATAGAATGTTCCAAAGAAGGTGTGCAGGCTAGAAAAAGACTCAAAACCCGGTCTAATGAAGTGTGGTTGAAGGCACGGGAAGTTTTAGTCTGGAGAAGAGAAAACTCAGTAGGGGAGCAACATAGTTATTGTCAAATACAGTCCTCCTCATTGGAAAAGTGATGAGATATATTTTCTGGATGTTTTCTGGATGACTCCACAGTGGATGAAGATGCTGGGAGATAGATGTTCATATAGTATAAAGGAGGACATTTCTAAGGGAGACTGCGACTTTAGAATGGGCAGCCTCAAGAGGCAGTGAGGTCTTTTTCATTGGAGGTATCCAATCATAGGGGCACAGTCGCTTGGCAAGGGCATCACAGAGGCAGTTTCAATGTTTCAATGGAGTCCAACCAAGTGGCCCTTTCTCACCTGGAGGTGGTCAGGTTTGATTAGTTGAGATCATAAGGCTAGTGGCCTGGGAGGGGCCGTAGTGCACGTGACTATATTTCAGAGCCATTGCTGATCCCCTCCATGGGCAAAAGTACAGTGTTAGTTGTGTTGACTGAAAAATAATTTTTTTTTTGTTCAGAGAAACCATGGAAATGTGAAATCTAAGTCAAGATCTATTTGCTCTATAAAGATATTAAAAACTGCGAGCTTTTCAAGATAAAGTATAAAAAGAAAGCAAATGGAATTGATATAAGCCCTCTGATAACAACATGTTAGTGTCAGCACAAGCTCAAGTAGAAGGGGTGGTCAGCACCACTACTAGCATGGCCAGATACCTATGTCCCTGAAGCTTCGAGCCACACTTTAACTACACCAACCGAGAGTCAACACCCTCTGCACACTATACATTTGCCTTGTAATGATTTGAATCCACATCCTTGTCACCTCTATAGATCAAAGGCATCCTGAGTCAGGATCATGTGTGAATTAGCTTTGGTTCCCACAAAGCTCCTAGCATAGGCCCTATACACACAGATGGCGCCTAATGAATTTTTTTTTTAAATTTATTTATTTTTGGCTGTGTTGGGTCTTCGTTTCTGTGCGAGGGCTTTCTCTAGTTGTGGCAAGCGGGGGCCACTCTTCATCACGGTGCGTGGACCTCTCACTATCGCGGCCTCTCTTGTTGCGGAGCACAGGCTCCAGATGCGCAGGCTCAGTAGTTGTGGCTCACAGGCCTAGTTGCTCCGCGGCATGTGGGATCTTCCCAGACCAGGGCTCGAACCCGTGTCCCTTGCATTGGCAGGCAGACTCTCAACCACTGCGCCACCAGGGAAGCCCCCGATCATGTGTTTTTGAACATTACTAAGGGACCCACCTGTTGGAGTGAGTTTTCAGAGTATAGTCATTGTCCTTGAAAGATAAATTACAGGGTGAGAAAAACGATTCCCATTTCCAAAGAGAATTAACCCAGTCCAAATTAAATTTATTAGCCATTTATCAAGAGCCTACTATGTGGCAGGCATCAGGCCAGACTCCATAGGGATTACAAAAATGACTCAGATGTGAAACCCACTTGTAACAAGCTCTCAATATTATGAGACAAAGTGATAACTAAACTGTTTCAAGAGTCTTTAACAGTTGGTCCCACTTTATCTACTTTACCCACTTAAATGAGAAGGAACTTTGGGGGTTGAGAGTGAGTAAGTTGAGAATAAGGGAGGAGATTAAATGAGAGCTAGAACTCATAAAGATGATGGGGGCTGGAGCCCTAGTATAAGGAATGGTTAGTGTATATTCCCTGGTGACACGAATGAATACAGAACTCTCGAAAGCAGAGAAGTTGAATATTTAGTTTTGTTGTCTGCTCTGAGGGCAATTGCATGGGCCCCTTGTCGTTACTATTGAAATCTTCAGTTAAGTTTACTCAAAGGGCTTTGTTGGATGAGAGGTGTTTGGGGTAAAATTAAGCAAAGCAGTCACATCCTATTTTGGGGTCCCTTTGGGGTACACAGTGTGAACAGCTTCAAAGGTGAGTTGTGAGGGAGATTGAAAGTTCACCAGAAAACATGAAATAGGAGCCAGAATGATGAGCTGAAATGGAAGTTCTCCAGACAACTCTGGAAACATTGGGAGAGACCCTGAGATTTCTCTTAAATGGAGTAAGGGGATTTGAGCCAAGCTTAAAGGACCACACAACCTCTTTAAGCTGAGGGCTTGGGATAAGACAGGTAGCTGAAATATTGTTTCATAAAGAAAAGAGAAATACCATTTGGTAAAGCAGTCAGATGTGAGTAAATGTGAGTAGTATCATCAAAGTTTGCTTTGCAGGAGTGAAAGACAATGGTAGTGACATTGATAAGTGATAGCAAGAGAAGGCTTTGGACCAAACTGAATTAGCAGTAATGACGGAATGTTTTAGAGGAAACGTCCTGGAGGACGTAGAAACTACAGGATCAAAGCTAAGTAAGATTTGGGAATGTAAAATAGGAGCAGTAGGTTAGTGGTGGTAATAGGAGCAACGGAAAGGAAAGTTTCAGAAAGATTGATGTGTGATATTCAAAATTAAGTGGTGATAGAAAGCCAAATAGAGCTGGGGAGAAAGAGGAAGCAGGGAGCTAGGAGGAGAGCCAAGAAGTTAATATAATAGGAACCCAGGAAGAAGCATCATTCAATAAGTGATTGATTAACAGTATCAAATGCAGCAGAGATACAACAAAGGAAACAGATAAGGGGGAGCCTATTGGATTTGTATTAACATGTGTATAAAATATTTCATTTTTGTACATACACTTCAGGATTCAAACATCATGATCATAATCAAATAATAATTCTGGTGTGACAAATGCAGGGGCTACAGAAATATTTATATTTTAGAGATACTCCTAAAGACTTTACAATCTGAAAGGTAAGATTTGACCGGTCCAAACATATATACAGATTGAACAATTCTGACACTATTTGCACAGCACAAGATATTTCCAAGTTCTGTTTTATAAACATTCTAAAAGAGTATTTGATAAAGATAAATTCGAATTTAACAAAAAAAATTGGACTGTTCCTTAGAGTTCAACATAACAAAATGTCCCCCTGGAGATGAGGCAAAATGAACTCAAACATAATATCTAAGACATATATTTTAGAGAGGAACTAGTATTTAACCTTCTCTCCCCAAAACCTAGCACTTATAAACCTAGTAAAAAAAAAAAACCTGGCAATTTGTATATCTGATGCTGGTGCTTTGCATAAAATAATCATTATTTTGATGACTGGACATTCTTACACTTCAATACCCTTCACCCAGCCTTTTGCTGGGAATTTCTCTCAGGCCACCTACCTCTGGGGATTTCTAGGTTTCCTCTGACTTCCCCTCTTCTTTCTTCTTTGCTCTTCTACATCCCCCAATTGCTGTTCATTTCTTTGTTTCTTGCTCACAGAATTCCAGCTACTTCTCTGTTTTACAAGTCTTCATCTTTTACCTGTGAGACTTAGGAAAGTTGTACAATCATTAACCAGAGAGAAAGGCTTTCTTTCATTTATTTGGAAGTAAAGCAAGCAGTTGTATAGAACTTATAGAAGCAAGAAACCAAAACAGAAGCACAAATTCCCTTTTATTTTCTATCGTTATAATTCTACTGAGGCTCTGACTGCAGATTAGCTCATTGAGAATGTGTGGTGGTGGCCTTGACAATGAGTTTAGGAGGTTTCCAATTCTAGGAAGTGCAATTGACCAAGGCCTCTAGCTTCTGTGCTCTGAAATCTACCGCCCCATTCACACCAGGGCTGTGCTTCCCTGGAGCTTCTCCCCACCAGTGACTGGGTGTGGCAAGAATACTAAGGCAGATTGCACTCTGGGAGACACTGGACTCCTCTGATGGCTGGCTTTGGTTTGAGGATTTCCCGAAGTCTTGCTGAACCTTCCTTAGACTGCATGGAAGTCTAGGATGCGTCTACTCAATTTACCCTCCTTTTCCCCTTCCCTTGGGCTAAGACTTGCATCACTGCCTGGCAGCTCTTCCTGCTTTCCCTGGTTCCTTCACCATTTTTTACCACAGAGCTTTCCTCTAATAAAATTCTTATGCATGTCTGCTTCCCAGGGCACTTGGACTAAAATACTCCCCTAATGGAAGAGCAAGGCTTACAGTCACATGTGTCCTAAACCCTGATATTCTCACTAGCATTTGGTTCTGCTCACATAACCTACATCAAAATAGTTGAATGAAAGTGATCTTATTTGCAAAGGGGCTGGTGGTGGCTAAACAAGCAAATCTGGTGAAGAGTCAATAAAATTTTTATTGAGACATGATCAGAAAGTCAAATGCTGGAAGACATTTGCTGAAATTCTACACTTTGCTACCCTCACTTGGCATTGTATTTCTCTCTTCTACTCACATTTCACACAAGAGATAGGACTGAGTGAACAGACGTTGGTTGGGTAAGGTCTATTCTCTGATCTCTAACAGATTTATTCAACATTGCCTGCATATTTGCAGGAAAAAATTGACTCAGTATTACTAGGAAATTGTCCTGACTCAGAGTCATAAAGTTAGGAATATTTGGTTTCCTACAAATGATCTATAAAACTGAGATAAAATTTTTTACTTATCAGATTGGCAAATATTTAAAAGATTGATCTCATCCAGTGTTGGTGAGAGGATAAGGAAATAAGCCACTTCTTTATACTTGCTAGGAGTATAAACAAGGTGAAAACCTTTCGTAAAGTTAATTTGTCAGGATCTATCAAAATTAAAGAGGGACACAATCTATGGTCCAGGAACCCCATTTTGGAATCTTTTCTAAATGTTTGAACAGGAATACAAAGATCTATATAAAAGGATGTTCACTGCAGTTTATTATATTATTATTGTTATTGCAATAACAACACGGGAAGCAATCTAAATGGCCAGCAAGATGAGGTTAGTTAAGTAAATTATAGTATATCCATACCATGGAATATTATGCAGCTGTTAACAGGATGCTACTAGCCCAGAGGGCACCTTTATGTAAATTAGAAAAGGATACCCCCTCCTCTGGGTAAACAAAGCCAAATGCTGGGAAGCACAATTTGGTGAATGGAGCATAGGCTAGACTTTAATTCCTACTACCCCCCCTCTGCCAGGTACTCCCTTGCAATGCAGAATCTGGACAATACTTAACAACATTGGCTGTTAAAAATAATGAAATAATGTTTTACATAATGACATGGAAAGCTCTCCATGATACTGTAACCTCCTCCCCTACGAGAAAAGAAAGAAAGAAAAAAAAAAAAACACAAGAAGAGAAGAAAGTTGGTGAAAGTATTACTTATTTCTGCATAATACATTTCCCCAAATCTTACTGCGTTAAAGAAACAAATATTTATTATCTTACAGTTTCTGTGGGTGAGGAATCCTGGTATAGCTTGACTGGGTCCTCTGGCTCAGGACCTCTCTAAAGGCTGATATCAAGGTGTTGGCCAGGGCTGCAGTTGTCTCAAGGCTCAGCCAAGGAGGGATCAGCTTTCAAGTTCATGCTTGGGGTTGTTGGCAGGATTTAGTTCCTTGTCTGCTGTTGCACCGAGGGCCTCAGATCTCTGATGGCTGTTGGCTGGAGACCACCCTTAGTTCCTTGTCAGGTGGGCCTCTCCTTAAGGCAACTTGAAACATGGTGGCTGACTTTCCTTAGACTGAACAAGTGAGAAGAGCCAGAGAGAGTGTGAGCAAGATGGACGTCAAGGACATTTGCAGCCAAATTTCAAAAGTGACATCCATCACTTTTGCAGTATTCTATTCCTTAGACACAAGTCACTAGCTTCAGCCCACACACAATGGGAGTGGATCACACAAGGGCTCGAATACCAGGAGGTTGAGTGCATTTGGAACCATTTTAGAATCCGCTTACCACAGAATGTGCATTGAACTGTAAATATGTAAATAGTTATCTCCAAGGCAGGAAACTGGAGACAATTTTGCTTTTTTAAATATGATTCCAAACTTAAAGAAAAGTTGTAAGAATAGTCCAAAGACCTCCTATATGCATGTTTGCCCAGATTAACCAATTGTTTCCATTTTGCCCCCTTGCTTTGTCATTCTCTCTCTATGTTCATCTATGTATGCATATTATCTTTTCTTTCTGAACCACTGGAGAGTTAAGTTGGAAATATAGTGTCCCTTTTCCTCTTTTTATCTCAGTGTTATTTTCTAAGAACAAAGAACATTTAAGAACATATAAGAACATTTAAGAACATATAAGAACATTTCTTATATAACCATAGTAAAATATTAAAATGAATCAGAAAATTAAACATTAATACTATACTATTACAGAATCCATATTCAAATTTCATCAAATTTCTCAGGAATTTCTTCATAGCTATCTTTTTCTTCTTGGTCCAGGATCCAACCTGGGATCATGCATTTCATTTAGTGATCATGACTTTAGTTTCATTTAATCTGGAGCAGGTCCTCAGGCTTTCTGTGTCTTTCTTGAACTTGATGTTTTTTTGAAGAGTACGGGCCAATTATTTTGTAGAAAATCGCTTAATTTGGATTTGTTTGCTCATAATTAGATTTAAGTTGCATACCTTCTGCAGGAATACCACAAAAGCACTGTTACCATTAACAACATTGTGCTTTTAATAAACATATTATTAAAATTTGTTCTATTTCAATTGAGTTATTTGTAGTGAGGTGGATGGACCTAGAGTCTATCACACAGAGTGAAGTAAGTAAGTCAGAAAGAGGAAAACAAATACCGTATGCTAACACATATATATGGAATCTAAAAAAAAAAAAAAAAAGGTTCTGGAGAACATAGGGGCAGGACAGGAATAAAGACGCGAACGTAGAGAATGGACTTGAGGACACGGGAAGGGGGAAGGGTAAGCTGGGACGAAGTGAGAGAGTGGCATGGACACATATACACTACCAAATGTAAAATAGATAGCTAGTGGGAAGCAGCCGCATAGCACAGGGAGAACACCTCGGTGCTTTGTGTTCACCTAGAGGGGTAGGATAGGGGGGATGGGAGGGAGACGCAAGAGGGAGGAGATATGGGGATATATGTATAGCTGATTCACTTTGTTATAAAGCAGAATCTAACACACCATTGCAAAGCAATTATACCCCAATAAAAATTTTAAAAAAAATTTGTTCTATTTCAATTACTATTATTGAATAATTATTATTTCAATTTGTTATGATGAAGATTTACTTTTGTATAGAAAATGGAAGATTTTAATATCAATACCAGAAAAAAAAGAAACCCTCTTTCTCTATTTTCACCAATTGCACCACTATTTCCCATGATAAATGATAGGACGTTGCTTTGGGTGTTTACAATGGACGCAGACCATGGGTTTATTTATTCTCACCATCCTTCTGGTCATAGCATTCTCTTGGATGCTCTAAGGAAAAAGCCAGACGGGATGGCCGTCATCAGTGAAATGAATAAATACTTTGAAAATGAAGTCTTAACACAGGGAACGACCTACTAATCTTTAATGGCTATAATTGTGATGTGGATTTCAGCTGGAGATGCCAGCAAAAATTCAGTTCAGGTTCAGGCCAACATTACCTGGCCAATGATAACATTAGTTAGAGATTCAGCTAATCTTCAAAGGACAAGGAGAACTTTCTAATTTTAGCACCAGCACTTATTAGCACTTCAAATGAATGGGTGATTACTTTAAAACACCCCTGCTAGAGGAATGATAACTAAACTTATGGCAGCATTGGAAGAAAGAAAGCATTCTCAGCAAGCGGAAGAAAGAAGAGAAATGGGGTTGAAAGAGGAGGAACTCCCATCAGAGACTGAATCTGAGAACACATCTCCTTCGAAGATGTGTTGTTTCTTCACGATCCTCAAATGCCTTCTTTAATACTGTCATTCACACACCTTTTAGGAAGCCTGGCCACGGGACCTTGGCCTTCTGAACAAAAATCTCCCAGGTAGATCAAGCATGGCAGATAAGCAGTGCAACTGGGGACCATTAAACCTCTAGACAGCTTTTGATGTTGCAGTTGGAAAGGGCGAGGGGGCCCTTTCTGGAATATTCCCACGGGCACCCTGCATTTGAAGGTGCCACCCTTCCTGCACCGTTTGCCACACTGATCCAGACATCAGCCTCGGTGCCGCAAAGCTCTGCTCGTCAGGGGAGCTGGATTCTCAGCGTGGCCCGTCTGGCTTGGTCGCACAAATTTGTTGCTCTCTTCCTCAAGAACCAGCACCAAAGCTTTTCCTTGCATTGGCATGATCGCCCAGTATTCGCTTCCCCGACTGGCTTAGCGCTTGGTCTGGAGCCACTCGACTCACTTTCCACCCCTTTGATTCTCATCTTATTATCAGATTTTCTCCCCTTCTCCTGAACGGGAGACTCGGGGGAAGGGATTGTTTTGGCTGGAATTTGACAAGGCCCAGGTGGTTTTACCAGCTGCAAGTTCTTTAGTTCTTGTTGGCCGCTCACCAACTCTTGGTCTTTTCACAGTTCTTTCAGGGGTGGTGGAGGAGGAGGAGGAGGGGCAGGAAGGGACAGTAGGTCCTTGATGTTGTTGTTCCCCATCAGCAGCTGTCTCAGGTTGGCATTGAGTCCAGAGCCGTCCTTCAGGAAGGGTTTTTTTTTTTTTCCCCCAGAATTTTTTTCCCCCCTGGAGACTGGAGAGAGCTAAAGGGCACAGCCATAAAAATGGCAGCTCTGCCTGCGTCTTGATCATATCCCCCAGGGGTTGAGGCCCACGAGCTCTCCCTTGCGCACATCCTGGTCGCAGTTGTGCCCGGCTTCCGTGCACAGATCGCCGCCACTTTCAGCCTCGGGAATCCAGGCTCGGACTCGGCTGCTTGCCTCTCCTCTCCCTGGCTGGCTAGAGTCCGATGACACCAGCATCGTCTCCCAAAATAGACGAAAATAACACTCAGCTCCATTGCTCACATGCCTCTTTTTGAGGGAAGAAAAAAGGAATTTAAAACTTAAAAGCATTTTCCCTTCCTCCTTTTCCTTTCCAAGCATCTTTTTGATAGCAACAATAAAACACTTGAATGTGCCGGTTGACCTCCAGTGCCACCCTGTTCACTGTTCTCTTCTCAGCCTTTTTTATTTTGAAAACATTCATTGACCCCTTTCCTTAGTAAGGTTTCGAGCCCCTGTTCACGTTTCCTCAGACTTTCCTTCCTGCGAAGCTCTGCTTAAAAACCTTGGTTCTGCGTTCTCCTTGATGTGTGTGGGCGCTCGCCTCCCCCATTAATCTGAGCCCCCGTGAAAGGGGACGCTGAAACGGTCCTTTATTGGTTGATTCCTCTCCCTCTTCTCTCCTCTGATCCTTCTGCTTCGTTTCTCCTGCCCTCCTCCTCCCTAATCACCTCCTCCCTCAGCCCTTAGATAAACACTGGGATCTTCATGTTGGCCTTTGCTCATTAGAACAAAGGACTGCCTGGAAAACCCTCTGGGGGTGTGGAGGCAAAGCCCAGTGTGGCCCCTCAGTATTTCCAGGGTCTCTGACATCTTATCCCCCTGCCCCTTTACAGCTGTACGAAATGCTAATTCCTCTCCCAGCCCCTGACTGAATCACCTGATTGTCTCCTGGGACTCTGAATCCACCACTCCTAGCTCACCCTTGTCATCCCCAAATGCCGTCTTCATCTGTTACATGATTATTCTGTGTCCTTCCCAGTTCCAACCAGGAAAAGAAAGCTATAAGAGTCACATCCCACTGTGTGTGTGCATGGTGTCGGGCTCTCCCAGCCCAGCAGCCCAGCGTCGGCTCCTCCAGGGAGTGTAAGCCCATTAGCTGTTTAATAAAGCTTTGTTGATATTCCACCGTTTTCTGTTTGCTTTGCACACAGAGCATTACTTTGAAACCCAAATAGCCTGGTATGAGGTGCAGAAGGATATTAAGGTGGAAGTGTAGGGGTGTGTTTGTGGATGGTGGGGCAAGGTTAGCAAAGCAGAAATATCAGTAGTGGGGAAGGAGGTAAGAAGAGGAAAGATGGGGAGTTTTTCTGCTTCCTAGGTTTTCCAGGGGGAGGACACAGTGGTGTTGCTACATTGGTACGTATGAATTCCCAGAACCGCGGAGACACCCATCATCAGATAAGTATAAACACACATTCTAAAGCCCAGTATAAATGAGTTTTGGATTGCCCATTGCTTTGAATTTTCCATACCCCTTTTTTTATCTCCTTCAGCCAGAACAACCAGGAATGGACATTATTTGATTTGGCCAGCACCAGCAATTTTTTAAAAAACCATAGTTCTGTTTGATATGTCATTGCAAAGTATCCATCATACTTAGGAGAAGCTGCATACATCTGTCAGTTCAGCTGAGAAAATATGCATCTTTCCTATCTGTCTCTCTTTGCTTAAGGGCCCAGCAATGCTAATCTTCCGCAATATTTTTTTTCCCAATAAGAGCTCACATCCAATCTGAATGCTAAATAATGTTGTCACGAGGTTGCATGGGCACTGGTTAAGATCTATGCCCAAACTATAATGAATCTCTCTTCTACATAACTGTTATTGTGGCCAAAATTGGTGAGCAACCCATTCTCGAGGGAGCAGTGGGAGGAGACCAGAATATTGTGTTGGATTCTGTCCTGGACATATCTTCGGCTAGACTCCTGGAGCAGTTTAAATCAAGGGCTGGGCTGAGCAGGCCTGAATGGCTTGCAAATGACAGATTTATGGAGGGAGGCCTAATTAGATCATGGTAATTTGTAGTACGACCGTATCTTTTGCTCAAGATCTCAAAGCAAATTTCTGCCTTGATAGGTGGGCAAAACAAAGACGCACGAATGTCAAGGGAAAATCCCAATTTCACAAAATAAATCCTTGGACAGCCCAGGATAAGAGTCACACCTTGCATTTGGAAAACATTCGACAGTTTTGCTCCACGTTCATATAATTTTGCCTCACTTGAGTGGCACAAAATCCTGAGGTGGAAGTAGGAGGGGTGGCCAGTATTTTTCTCATTTTAGAGAAGGGGAAGATGGAGACCTTGAATGGTTGAGTGGCTTGTCCAAAATCAGAGCCAGTAGTGGGGTTGATTTTTGGATACCCCATATGGATTGACAGGGTTTCTGGAGAAATGAAGTGGTGTGACTCTAAGCAGCAAGGGCAGAAGGAAACCTTGAGATACTGAGATTCTGTTTCTAATGACTCGGCAGAAAGGAGCATGGCTGAGGAATACAAGCCCCAGAAAGGCCAAACTGGGGAACAGTAACAGGAGGGCTGGGGATTCATCTAGGTCAAATGCTATCCTGAGGGATTATTTCCAAGACCCCTGAGGGTACCAAAATCTATGGATGCTCAAGTCCCTTATATAAAATGGGATAGTATTTGCACTCAGCCTATGCACGTGCTTTAAATCATATCTAGATTACTTTGAATGTATTATACAATGTAAATACTGTGTAAATCATTTTAAACACAATGTAAATGATATGTAAATAGTTGCCAGTGTGGGAAATTCAAGTTTTGCTTTTTGGAAATTTCTGGATTTTTTTTTCTGAATATTTTTAATCCCCAGCTGGTTGAATCTGAAGATGCAGAACCCGCAGTTATGGAGTGCCAACTAGATGCAAAAGCCTTTAGTTTTTACATCATGGTGTTGCCTTAGCCAAAAGTACTATTTTATGTATGCAGCCATCAGGGGACTGTGGTGGCATGCCATTCATTTTATAGCTGCCCACAGAGGGGGTGCAGAAACAGTAGTGGATGGAATTCCTGAGTGTTCTCCCTCTGGCCTCTCCTCCACAGGATCACAGAGTTGCCTGACCTGCCTGATGAGATTGTCCATTCCAGGTGACCATTCATTCATTTAAATTCATTGGGAATTGACTTCCTGTTGGTCCCTACCATTGAGGTTAAGGTGATGATGGATTTTGCCTTCAAGCAGTTTACCTTCCAGCAAGAGGGCTAAAATGTGTGCCTATATAATAACGAGCAAGGAGGAAAGTGATACCTGTAACAAAAAAGGCTTGTCTTGATCCCTAGTTTCTATGCTAGCTTGTAAGGGCATCATCTAGGTCTTTTATAGGGGACAGACTGAGCCTTACTCTTTTTGGTTTCCCCAGTAGAATTTTGCACATGGCTGATACTCATCAAAATTTGCTGACATCCACATGAAGGTTTTCTTTTCCCTTTTGGTTCCTTAAGATCTCTTACTGAGAATGATCTCAATAAGCAACTGACCTACCTCAGTAGTTTGTTTGTTTTTCATTTTCATTTCTCTGTCTCTCCATCCCGCCCTCTCTCTGCCCCTGTCTTTGTCTCTCTCTCTCCCTTACTCACTCTAAATATGAATATTTTGCCATTTGGGAGATGGTGCCAATACCCATCATGATTAAAAGCAAATGGCAGAATCTGCAGCAACATGGATGGACCTAGAGAGTATCATATTAAGTGAAGTCAGACAGAGAAAGACAAACATCATATGCTATCACTTACATGTGAAATCTAAAAAAAAAAAAAAATGATATAAATGAAGTTATTTACAAAACAGAAATAAATTCAGACATAGAAAACAAACTTATGGTCATCAGAGGGGCTAGCGGGGTGGGGGGGAGGGATAAATTAGGAGTTTGGGGTTAACATATACACACTACTATGTATAAAATAGATAAACAACAAGGACCTACTGCATAGCACAGGGAACTATATTCAATGTCTTGTAATAACCTGTAATGGAAAAGAATCTGAAAAAGAATAGATAGATAGATAGATAGATAGATATAGATATATAAACTGAATCACTTTGCTGTACACGTGAAGCTACCACAACATTGTAAATTAACTATACTTCAATAAAAAAATGGTTATAAATTTTTTTTAAAAAACAAATGGCAGAGTTTCATTTTCTAATACTTGTGTCCCCAGTATGTTAGGGCAAATTTTAAATACAGTTTTACACATTTTAGCAAATCCAAATATCTTCATTCCTAGGGAATAAATAAGAAGAAAAAAGTGAGTTTCTTATTCTCAACAAAGTCACATCACATGGTGCTCAACCCAGGCATACCCTGCCTTCTCCTTAGAATTAAATCCGAGTGGGCAGATAATGGGTAGAAGGCGGCTTTGGGGACATGCAGAATCTTGAGACAGTCTCTCCTGGCTGTTTAAGCACATGGATTATGACAAAAATCACACACTGTGGGCTTGGCAGTTTCCCCCAGAGCAGGAGGGGAATGTGATAGCCTTCTCCAAAGTCAGAGGAGGGATGGGTATTGAATAAATCACAACAAATATGTGATATGTCCTGCGAATGATATGAAAAATTAAATACAAAGAAAAGTGAAGACAGGGCTTCTCAAATGACAGAGCTGTGGAGAGGGTAGTGAGGGAAGAGGGGCAAGGCGGCAGGGAGGAGGGGGCAGAGTGCTAAATTTGTGAAAAGAAAAACACTGATGCTATGCATAGTCTGAGAGATGACATGTTTCCCTCATCCAGATGGCAGTTTTTTAGAGTCTTACTTGCATTTTCTGATGGAACAGACTTTGCTCAGATACTGTTATTCATGTTAGAACTCGGGGCTCGGGTTCCTGTTTTCTTGACAATGCAAGTTGACCCTGCTGTTCAGGTGCAGGGGAGTTCAGAGTCTCAGAGAGCAGCTGCAGCTTATGCTTCTGGGGAAATGGACGGATGACTCCCAGACAGCCGGTCCCACCACTCCATAAAATGGAAGAACCTTGGCTCCCCGTGTGAATTCTCTCTGTGATTTGGGAGACAAATACCTCTGCTGAGTTGTCTATGAACAGGTGCTGCAGATGGCTGGACCCTGGTTCTTACAGGCTGTGCTGGAAACGAGGGAGGCTATTTTACTCTTGTTCAGATCTACTAAGTTGTTAGCTAAGGGTGGGCTCTGGGGAGATAATGAGTTATGTGTAATATAAGTAACACCAAGGGCAGGAAGGGGGATGTAGGCTGCCATGTTAGGTCTCACTGTGAATAGGTAATGTATTATATAATATATAATATAATACATTATATTATATATAATATAAT
This sequence comes from Balaenoptera ricei, assembly GCF_028023285.1. Lineage (NCBI taxonomy): Eukaryota > Metazoa > Chordata > Mammalia > Artiodactyla > Balaenopteridae > Balaenoptera > Balaenoptera ricei. Next base: position 150,849,613 of record NC_082639.1, read on the forward strand.
GTATTATATTATATAATACATTATATAGTGTATTGCTCCCGTGAGAAAGTCATTGTGCAGTGTCAAAATGTGTCATGATTCCATTTGCCATAAGGCTATGGTTGGATACTTTTTCTTAGGGAATCCCAGGCAATAGGGAATTCCTCAGAATCCTTCCTCATCTTGATATTGGAATCCAAGGGCTATCTTTCTCAGATCAAAGGATTTCAAGGGAAGCAAAAAAGGAAGGGGACAAATATTACCTTCCAGAGTGTGTTGCTCTTCTTGAGATTTCTAGATAACGATGGATGCCCAATTCCTTTGTTCAGAGATGTTAGCCTGTGAATCAGAGGCAAAGCTCCCTTTTGGTATTAGTTGTCACTGATGTCTATTTATAGTCATGGACAAATGTGACCTCATCCTCTAGGTTCTGCAAGCTCAGCAGAGTGAGGCCAGGTTAGCCTGGCCACAGGTCTCCAAGGAGCACCCCAGATGCTACAGTGTGCCTTGTCAGCAATGCCAAGGTTTTTCTCTTGCTGTTACTCCTCAAATGCCTCATAGCTCAGCACGTCAGAGAACAAGGTGATGGGAGGAGCCATCTTTGAAGTGGGAAGTCAAATGGAAGTTCCTGAATATGCATAGGAGTTGCTCGGTTTTCTTTCTTTTCCTTTCCTCCTTCCCTTCTTCCCTCTCTCCCTTTCTTTCTTCCTTCAATCCTCTGTTTTCCTTTTCCATTTTGGAAGAATCAAATGGAGAAAGGAGAAGATGGTGAGACAATGAAGAATTGCTAAGTCCCTGATGGAAGCATCCTTGTGACTCTAAAGTTTTCCTGGGATTCAAGCAGGACCCTGATTCTTTCTCTTAAGCAGATGACGCATCTGTGAAAACGACAGCTCTCCTCTTGGGAGAAGCGCTGGTGGTAGTGAGCCTGACCTCATTTCACAGTCCATTTCTTGGGGCCCCTTGTTCATCCAGCCAATACTCACTGTGTGCTGCTCCCTCAGAAGTCAACTTCTATCCATTTCCTGGAGTTTTTCATCTTTAGTTTGAGAACAACCAACTTAGCGATAAAGCTAGAGTTTTGTCTTTGAGGACCGACTCCATTTCTATGACATGGTCTACTCCGTTGAAGTCAATGAACATTTTTCCTTCTCTGAATCCAAGAGTTTTCACACAGCTATCGATGGTTCTAGCGAGCCCTCCCTTCGTATTTCAGTCATACTTTTTAAGCATGACTTAAATATGTGTCTTCAAATCTACAAGGTCATAAGAATCATAGGATTCAGCTGAAAAAATTTAAGTCAATTGTTAAGGAAATGTGACTCTTCAGTCAAGAGCTACACATTGATGTGGCCAAAGGGGTGACATAGTATGAGGCCTCATACACAATGGTTTGCTTAGATGTGGCCCCTGTCCCCCAGTGAACCAACACAGACTAAAATGTAGGGTGCTCAGAGAATCCCATGAAACTTGGGGGAAATCAGCACAGCAATGAAGAGAGTTTTGCAGCAGCTGAGAAAAGCGTACATGTGCTACCCTCAACTTCTAGCAGCAAAAACCGTATTTAAACCACATTTGTGCCATCACAAAGATGTATTCTATAACGGAACCTGCCTTGATTTTTAAATATGTGTTTAAACTTTAGTTTTTCTAAGATAAGGATAACCCAAAATAAAGCTGAACAAAATCAAGGATTAAAAAATGTGGAGCAAGAAAATAGCAATACAAATATTCCTCTTTCACTAAGTTTCCCTATCAACTAAAATCCCAAGAAGCTTCTTTGATTTCATTTTTGGTAATTGCAACAGAAAATTGCATCTGGACCGACAATGTGTATACCATGCTTCAGCCCAATGTGCTTACAAATTGCCAAGTTATAGCAAAGCCCTAGTAGAAAGGATGGAGAGTTCTCACAGTAATATTGGCAAACCTTTAAGAGCAGTGCCATTTACTGACACTACATCCTAGGAGAAAGAAATGAACTGGAAACTGTACATCAGGGTGATCATCAGTGTCAACTGAGTTCTGATTTTTCTTCTCACCCGCCTCCAAATAATTTGGCTTTCAAAATTGCATCTGCTGTTCTCTCTTTAGTAGATACATAAAATATGCAGTATCTAATTGGAATTCTCCTTCTTTCCCCTTCTCCCAACCTCCTGGAAATTTGTTCATTTGGAGATAAATCTGGATATTTAGCTGAAACAGTGGGGAAAATATTACAGACAAATCACAATCACTTGCGGGGTGGGGAGGGAAGCATCCATTTTTGAGAGCTAGAATAGAAATATTTTAGGAAATATTTAATTCCATGCTGGTTTCCCTGTCCCACTCAGAACTCTCTTGGTTGTCCCCCCAGGCTGTCAGTAAATCTGTTTTTAAAAAATCCAAACTTATTTCAATAATTACCTGAGTGGAACATGAATATTCCTTAACCCAATAGAATTGACTTTTGCATATTTCACTGGGTGGGATTAATATATCTCTATAACTATGAAAGATCTAGAGTTAATTGGAGCTAAAAGTGCATGTTGGAATGCTCACTGTGTCCATTGTATCACCTGTGTAAAGAATTTATGTTACAGGATGCTGGGGGTCATAAAGTGTCCTCATCCTTGAGAGGTTGGGAAGATATTCTGGAACACAGAACTTTCAGGGTTTAATCCTGAGTTTTTGCTGGTTTCACTTGAAGAATTAGGAGTCTGATCCTCTCCCTGACAAAAATCCAACAACGACACGATATATACACATCCAAAAGACTAAACAGCAGTAACATGTTTTTGTGTGTATGTGTTTTTGCTTGTTGGTTGGTTTTGTACTTAGGCTATGTCTATACATCTGAGCCAGCTTGAAAATAAAATACACTGCTTAATCTTGGACAATCATTTCCAGCAACTATCAACTGATTCCTTTGGTGGTTTTCAAAATAAAATCTGTTTGATGAAAATACACTGCTGTTTCATGCTATTCCCTACAAGATGAACAAGGACTGATTCTCCTTCTATTTCCTATAAAACCTGGCCAATAATAGGTGTTTACTGAAGACAATGTCACTTATTTATATGCTGCAAATAATTATACCTTAATAATAATAGTCATCTTCACTAAAATATAGTATTGTTTGTTCTTTTAAAACATTCATGACTACTAGAGTATTAAGTGGTCACATGGTAAAAATTCCCACTAAAACAGGAAAACAATTGAAAAATACGCACAGTCTGGTGCTTTTAATATATTCATCACTGTGTAAGAAGTCAATGTTCAGTCCTCTAAATAGTGATCAGTCAGCCCCATAACGCTAAAGTGGGTTTCTATCAATACTGAGGTTATCTTTGCTCTGCCTCTCCTGACCCTGAGTGGGAAAGGAAGAATAGCTCGGGCACACCTAATGGCTACTTGCCGTCAAGCAGCCGTGGGAAGGGCAAGTGTACTGAAGCAGCGGAATCAATCACCGGATTCATTAATCTGGCAGCCTCCCACCCCTCCCACGAGCTCCCCAGCCTTACAACTTTGCCACCACTCTCCCATCTCTCTGATCCAAACTCACCCAAATCACCTTCAAGGGGCTGTACACCTGCTCACTACACCACACTTCCCTCCTGGCCCCTTGCAAATTGGCAGCTGAAACTTAAAAGAACGTTTCCAAAATAAAACCTTCACTTGCCCCATTACACACACACACACAAGCTACACACACTCATGCACAGGAACACACACGCATGCGCCGTTGAAATTCCACCAGGGTCAGTGTTGTGCACAGATGTCCCTCTGCTCATGGCTCCTAGCCTTCCCTTCCTCTCTGCCCCTACACCCCAAGCCTTTCTCTCTGTCCGAGGGTGCCATGCTGCCTGCAGTCTGAGACCCGAGCAGCCACTGCCTTCCCTCTCTCCTGCTCGAAAGTAGCTGACTCTCATCAGGGCTCTGTTTGCCAGCCCGGTACTGTACTTCATTAGGCAGCTCTATTTAATGGTTTCAACAAAAGCCATCATTTTAGCCCAACTGCCTTGACTAAATTAAAATTTCCAATCTCTGTTTTAGTGTTCTGCAACTGATGTATACATAAGCAAAACTGGTCAACATCTGCCAGGGGGTTGGCCAAAAGTTCTGTAAAGATGTACTTCACGTTTCTGAAGCATGTGCAAAGTAACAGCGCCCTTATCCTCCTGAGAGCTCTTATGGTTTTACTTCACCATTTGTTCAAACACACTTTAGCTGCGTAGAAGCTGTACAGTTGATTCTCCCCTTGGTTGCCGTTTTATCTGTAGTGTCATTTTGAGTAATTGGGGTATGGTAGCTGATCAACTTACAGGTTTCTCATTGGCAGAAAGGGACCATATTGGCACCTAGAAAGAATATGGTGGGTCCTCTCGGTGCAGAAGCAAGTGTCCCCCTCTTGCACTTGGCTACCCAAGGCCATTAGGAAATAAGCTTAATGAAGTCTCCAAGTGTATATGTCTTCACTCTTCCCAGGCAGAGGGAGGCACCTATAGAAGGAACATCACACACCAACGTGGAAAGATGGTCAATGGACATATTTAGTTAGTGATCTGTGAAAGTTTTTGAATTAGTTTTTAAAGCTTTGTTAAGACCAGAACGCACAGATGTTGAAAACAAGTTCAGATGTAGCGACAGATGGTATTTGATTATGAAGCAGACTGTTCATATAATACAAAGATGCTGCTTCTGCCATACACAAGTAACTGCAGAGAGTGCAGTAGGAATTTTGGAAGGCAGGCGCTTCGAGAGGGTCTTTGTGCAGCAATAACTTTCCCATTTTCCAGTAGTGCTAGAATTGGGATAATTTTCCCCTTTTCTTGCAATCAGGGGCTCTCTCTGCTCTTCCACGCCCCGCCTCCCTTTCCAGCCTCTTTTACTCCAGCCTTAAAAACTCCTCTCTCCCTTCGGCAAATTGTCTCACCTCACCATCCCGTCTTTCACAACCATGGTGTCGATCAGAGAATGCATAGCCTCATCCAAGGCAGGCTCGTGCCCAAAGTTAGGGGAAAATAGGAAGCAGCTGCCAAAGTTCCCATCGTCTAAGGAAAAAGACTGCATCGTTCATGCTTTGCAATGAGAACTTGACCTTTAAACAGAAGCCAGGTTACAGCTTCAAACACATGCTGAGGTTGCTGCTAGCACAGTCTGAGCATCAGTGAGACTCAGCTGTCTCTTCTGTAAAATGGGGATAACGTCGGCCTCTCTGATCTCTCAGAAGTGCAGAGAAGATCACATAGAATGCTGGATTAGAAAGTGTCTTGGAAAATAGAAAGTGCTGTTGACAGGCATGTGATTGTCATTGTCAAGGTCTGAGAATGGGAGAGTGTGGTGTCTTGCATTGAAAGGAGAAATCGCCCTGTACCTTGGGAATTCTCAATCAGAAATCCACTCTCCTTCCATGTAGGTCCTAGAAAAGTGCTGTGGTATTAGAAGTTGGGCTTATTAAATGATGTGAGACCAGCAGAAGCCCTGGCTAGAGAGGTATGCCCTCCAAATGGTTATTTCGCTTTTTCAAATTAGGGACGTTTGGGGAACAGTGATTTAGAGATCGTGGTGCCATCAGATCCTGGTCAATGATAGAACCTTTTCAGTGGAGGTCCTGAGTGTAGTGCCAGGAAACAGACACACTTGGAAAAGAAGAATGTGGATTCAACAGCTTCCATTCCAGACTCCTTCAGAATCCAAGCTTTTAAGTCTAGGTAAGTTACCAGGCTCCGTTTCCAAAACTTTATCTGGACCTGTTAATTTTCTTTCTCAGCACCGTGGTGCCCAGCTCTGTGTTACCACGTAGGTGTGGCAGGGAGGAGAGGGAGGTGAGGGCAGCACAATCTCATCCCTGCATGGCTTGCAAGCCCACTGCCCAGCCCCTGCAATCCAAGTCTCTTGTTCTGAAGAGCTTACTGTGGGCCAAATAATATTTAACAAACACAGATGTGCCATAGGAGATGAGGGGAAGAACCATCGTGCCAAGACAAACAGGAGGAGGTATCGAGGGCCTCCAGTGGGGATGGGGTGGGTAGAGAGCCTCTCTGGATGGGACAAGGATGGAGGTGGAGGAGGGCACAGGGGGGAATTTTCAGGTACCCGCCTAGTGGGGAGGACCATCCTGTGATGTTTCACACGCTGCTCCTACGAAAACCTCTTCTTTTTGCTTATCTTTATTGGTTAACTGGTTAAAGAAATCAACCTGGTTTTAGTGAGGGTAAAGCTGATCATGTATATGTGTAACTGCATCACTTTGCTCTATACCTGAAACTAACACAACGTTGTTAATCAACTATACTCCAATAAAAAATAAAAATTTAAAAAACAGCTGATAGGACGTTGAGTTATCATAAATGCCTGGAGTTAGATTAGCAAATTGAGAAAAGGGATTTAGATTATCTCTCCAAGTTGCAAATGTATGTTAAAGCCCTCTGTATCTTGATTGCACACAGGACTGGTGACATAATTTGCAGAGCTCAGTCCAAATGTGTGGCCCTTTGTTCAAAAATTATTAAGAACATCAAGAGGGTACCTGCAGAGCAGTAAAGCAAACGTGGGACTCTCCCTAAGTGTGGGACCCTGAGTGACCACACAGGTCTCATGCCTATGAAGCTGGCCCTAATTGCAGAGGAAGGATGGAAAGGAAACCTTCTCTGATCACCTCCATCTAGAATCTCTGCAGTGCGTGGGAGATTTCTGTGGTTTGAATATCAATTTATTGAACTGTGAGACATTTAACAGATGACCCAGAGTGAGGAGGAAAATGGAAGGCAGTGGCCCCAGAAAGCAGGCTAGGCAAGGATTCACAAGTCCTGGGTTTGCTCTCAAATCCTATCATTAATCAGACTAATGAAATTACCCATGAGAGAGGAATAATCAGGTCTTCCTTCTCCCGGAGTCTCTCAGGGTTGTGAGCTCCGGGGACGATGATGTGAATGTCAGAGGGTAAAGTACAGAGGCTGGCAGGTTGGTGCTCTCGGTTCAGGCCATGTGCACTGCAGGGTAGTGGGAGGGGAGGTGACTGACTAACCAGCCAATCAGTATTGGTGAGGCATCTTTGTGGTGGTTGCCATAGTTGCCGCAGTCATAATGGAGGGGACATTGGTGATTCAAAACCAGGCTGATGGATCTTCTCTGAATATTCCACTGAGTGTCACCCATTCCCCAGACCTTATAAGAAGAAACTTTAAGTAAAACTATGCACGTTTGTAGGAGGTACAGAGACTACTTGTGAATGTTCACATGGGCAGGGAAACCAGCTCTGGAAGAGGCTATGTTAACCCGTGAGAAATTCAAATAACAGTGAACTTGATGAGCAGAAATAGTATCTCTCTGCTGACGAATCAATGCTATTCGATTAAAGAGTTCCTTTAAATAGCAAGACACAGCTCCAAATCCAGAGCAGAGAGGCGGGAGGGGTGTTTGGCCCTGGCTCAGGCTCTGTTCCCTGTTCTTGGTCCTTTCTCTGACAGCCATTTACGATGAGGACTAATCAGGTCGTCAGCTCTGCCCCTTCCCCCCAGCAAACCATCATCACTCCTACATTGAGGGTCAGAATCTCCAAGGCACATATTTCAACCATCTTGGCTGGACTATCTCTGAAGAAAGGAGATATAAATACTTTTCCCAAATGGGCCAGATTCGTGTGTCCTGCTTTTGGGGTAAACTGCCCCCATTAAGGTGACAGCACCCAGCAAGTCCATGCCTGAATTCCTGCCCATAGAAACTATGAGATGATGAATCTGTGTTGCTTTAGGCCACAAAATGTGTGGTAATTTGTTCTGCAGACGTAGAAAACCAATATGTATTGCAACATTTTATTATCGTATAGTAATAGCTACCCCTTATTGGGTGTCTACTGTGCACTTTACTTTGAACTAGGGTATATACATGTGTTCTCTTGATTCTCACAACAACCTGGTGATGGAGGTGCCTGAAAGAGCCAATGACCTTGACGTTCAGGTAACTTGCTCAAGAGCACAGAATAAGAGTGGTTTGAAGGATTTGAACCCAGGTCTGTCCTATCTAGAGTTCAGACCAATAATGCATAAGGCAATTTTTTTTAACTGAAAGTAATATTTTATTGTATCAATAGTAAAAGTGGCACAAGGACATAAACATTATTAGAGCAAGATACTTCTATCACATATTCAGAAAATATTCAAGAACAGATAGGCCTTGTATTCAGACCAAACTATGCTCCCCCAAACCCAAACACCTGGGAGAACATAGGTAGATTTCTTAACCTTTCTGATGCTCAGTTAACTTATCTGTTATAAGGAGTAATAACATCCACCTTGCATGCTTGTGGAGTAAAGGGGCAATTTTTAGAAACTGTGATTTATTCCTTTTTTTCCCAGCTTCCATCCAATCCATTGCCTTTTTGGTTTGGTAACATATGAAGATCCTACTACATGCTTGAATTTCTCCCTCTTCACTGTCATTTCTGCAAAGTGCTTGAGAAACCTAACCCATCCCCTGCCTATGTCCCCGGGTGCCAAGCCCTCCTTCAGAGAAACATAGCACCCTGAGCATGTCCAGACAGGACTTTCCTAACAGTCACCTTTGCTGCCTCCTGGGCCGATGACCCTGGAGCTATAATACCTTAGGCTCCAGCAGTCTTTCACAAGAGCAACTGATCTGGTGCCCACACCACCTACTGGACACCATCATTGACATTGCAATTTGAATTCGTTTTCTATGGCTGGGTAACAAACTACCACAAATTTAATGGTACAGTGGGCAACAACATGGCATAGTGCAGACAACAAGGAGGGCTTTTCAGTTAGATATATTTGGATTCAAGTTTTGAATTTCTTGAGTCTCCTACTTACCAGCACTTAGTCTAGAAGTAGCATGTAGAAGACACTTATTAAAGTCTGTGGAACAAATAAATGAAGTTAAAAAATACTCATGATGATGATGATGTCATCAAGATGGTGGAAGAGGAAGCCTCAGGCTTTGTCCTTCCACAGAAACACTGACTTAGCAATATTACACGGTCCAAAAGCCTTTAAGAGAACTCCAGAAACCACTTAATAAGTCATAGTACCCCTGGAACACTCAAAGCCAGAACAGTGCATTGAAACAGCTTCATCCTCTGGAAATCAAAAGTGTTAGAGACTTGGAGACTGTGTAATAGAGAGAGGCAGCAGAATGATCCTCTGTTTTCACTTGTGGTCTTTGGAAGACACTCTGCAAATTCTGCTGCCCAGAGAAAACCACCATAACTTGCCATAGTGGAGAAAGAGAAAGTCAGAGAAGCATTGTCAGAGTTGGATGTTTCTTATTATTTGAGAGTTAAGAAAAGTCAACTGCATTTGGCAGCCTTGGTGAAATGCATGTCTGGTGATTTACGTATTTTATGATTGAAATTGTTTTATGATTTGGGAACTGATTTATTTATAAAGCCTTGTAAAGTGATAGATAAAAATCACATTTAGTTACACATTGAAAAAAATTATTTTCAATGATTAGAAAAAGTTTAGTAGGACAAATGTATTATCTCAGAGTTTTCATATGGCAGAAATCTTGGTATGGGTTAGCTGGGCCCTCTGCTCAGGGTCTCAGGCTGAAATCAAAGTGTGGGCTAGGACTGTGACCTCGTGCAAGGCTTTAGAGTCTCATCCAAGCTCTCCAGCTGTTGGCAGAATTCAGTTCCCTGTGGTCACAGTACTAAAGGCATTACTCTCTTGTTGGGTGGTGACTAGGGACCATTTTCAGCTCCTGGAGGCTGCCATCAGGTCCTTGCCATGTGGGCCCCTATATAGATAGTTCAAAACCTGGCATTTCAAGGCCAGCAGGGAAATCTCTTTTAAGAGCTCACCTAATTAGTCCAGGCACATCCAGGATAACTCTCTTTTGATTAACTCAAAGTCAATTGCTTAGGGACCATAATTACATCTGCAAAGTACCTTCATCTTTGCCATATAATGGAACTTAATCATGGGAGTGATAGCTCATCATATCCATAGGTTGTGCCTACACACAAAGTAAGGGGACTGTTCAAGACATGTACACAAGGGACAGGAATCTTAGGGACTGCCCAAATATTGCCAACCCCATAGAATATAAAGAGAGTGCAGCCATGTCTGAAGGCTAAAGGACCTGGAGGGGTTAGGATGGAGCAGGTATAATTCCTTTCTTTGTAAAATTTATTTTATTGAAGTTTAGTTGATTTACAATGTTGTGTTAATTTCTGCTGTACAGCAAAGTGATTCAGTTATATGTATGTGTGTGTGTATATATATATATATATATATACTTCTTCATATTCTTTTCTATTATGGTTTATTACAGGATATTGAATATAGTTCCCTGTGCTATACAGTAGGACCTTGTTGTTTATCCATTCTGTATATAATTGTTTGCGTCTGCTAATCGCAAACTCCTAATCCTTCCCTCCTCCATATTTCCTCCCCCTTGGCAACCACAAGTTTGTTCTCTACATCTGTGAGTCTGTTTCTGTTTCATAGATATGTTCATTTGTGTCATATCTTAGATTCCACATATAAGTGATATCATATGGTATTTGTCTCTCTCTGTCTGACTTACTTCATCTAGTATGATAATCTCTAGGTCCATCCATGTTGCTGCAAATGGTATTATTTCATTCTTTTTTATGGCTGAGTAATATTCCATTGTCTCTATATACCACATCTTCTTTATCCATTCATCTGTTGATGGACACTTAAGTTGTTTCCATGTCTTGGCTTTTGTGAATAGTGCTGGATATATGCCCAGGAGTTGGATTGCTGGATCATATAGTAATTCCATTTTTTTAGTTTTTTGAGTAACCTCCATGCTGTTTTCCATAGTGGCTGCACCAGTTTACATTTCCAGCATGTGTAGTTGTGCTTGAGGGAACTTGCAAGTGGATGATGGCAGGTGCATGTTGTGGTCCTCCAAGGCAATGCATCTTGGGGTCCTTTAGTCCAGAGAAATTCAGGACTTCCAGTTTGCACATTCCCACAGTTTTCAGTAACACATTTTCATCCATGCATTTTATTCTTCCTATTTCTATTGGGGCAAAAATTATTACTATTTTGGGGGGGAAATTTTTATTTTCAGTGTTTTCAATTTTCCTACTTTCTTCTGGTTTCTAACGTGGAATAATTATTGCTTGTAGAGACAGCTCTCAGGCTCTCCTTTGTTGTGGAAAATCGAAGTAATGGGCATATGATAGAGAACATGAAAGAAAGAAACCTGAGTGTTTCATAGACTAGATAACGTAGCAGTTAAGAGCACAAGCTCTGGAGCCAGACAGACGAGGTTTAAATCTCAATTTTTCCACTTACTAGTTGGATGACCTTGGGCAAATCATTTCTTTCAATATCTATATCTTCATGTATGGGGTATAATAGTAGTATCTGTCTTTTGTGATTGTGAAGATTTAATGAGTTGATATATGTAAAGTAGCTGGAACAGTGCCTGGGATGTTGTAATTCTATCTAAGCATTTGTTATTATTACCATTCACAGAGTAAAGCACTGTAAGAGACTGGGGAGGGTGGAAAAATGTTTACACAAGAATCTGGGGAGGTTGGGAGTGAAAAGCAGGAGTTGGGAGTGAGTGAGTGTCAGGGAGCTGTTGCTGACATGTGGGAGGTTTTAGAAGGAGCAGAGATGGAGAAAGAGAAATTTTTACATGTTCGTTGAGCTTTAACATTTCACTTTGTCTTGTAGCATTTCATCCAGAGACTGTGTAAAGATTTGAAGTGCTTTTAATTACTTTATTGTTTCAAGAGAGAATTTCTTTAAATGCACTATTGGGCTTTAGACTGGGCATGTTAAACTTGAAATCTTTAGTGGACTTCTAAGAGGAAATGTTTAATAGACACTTGGATGTAAGAGTCTGAGAGATTATCCAGCTGGAACCACACGTTTGGGAGCTGGCAGTGTATAGATGGTCTTTCAAGCCACGAGGCTGGATAAGATCACTTAGGTGCTGTACGCAACTGGAGAGAAGTCTGATAACAGTTCTTGGGTGCCCCTGTCCTACTATTGTGTACCTTTGTAACCTTAAATATCATCTTTAAATCTCTAATTCTAGTTCTATCATCTTTACACTGTGTTTTTTGACTCCCTAGTTGAGGGTATTAATATCCCCATTTCCTCCTCTCCACCTCCTAACTTTGGCCAATCATGCCTTTGCTTTTACTATGCCAACTTTGATAACCTTTACATTCTTCTCTGCGACCACCTTTTAGTTCTCTCTGTTAGGTCCGTATGCTGATCCTCAGTGGTAACAAAGAGTAAACAACGTTTATACTATTAAAGCGTATAGGTGTTGGGCATTGCTAAGCCACGCTGAGTGCCAAGAGTACATTTCCTTCTTTATGGGTTCAAATCATTCATTTACTAAATAGTTATTGACTCTCTGCCCCATCACAGGCACTGTTTTAGTTGTTAGCATTATACAAATCAAATTGCCTGCCCTCATCACGCTTAACTTCTGGCATGGACTCTATATCACTGGAGAGAGAATGCGTCTAGAGTACATTCAAAAGTATTTTCTTTTAAAAAATCCTCTTTTGTCCCTTTTATCAGCCTTTTTTGGTCTGATTTTAGTATCACTATACCAGCTTTCTTTGAGTTAGTGTGGGCATGGTATATATTTTTCTAAAATGCATTATCTTCACATAATTTATCAATTGCTTAAGATCATACTGTTTTATTTTCTTTTAATTTCACTTTCTTGTATTTTCTTTCGTTTATTTTTTGATTGTCTTGGAGTTTCCCTCGGTTGTTTCCTGTTTTCCTTGTTATGAGACAAAACAGAATTTCATTATCATTTCACAAATATTTCAAGCTTCTTACTCATTCTGCCCATGGCGCAGAATCTTTTTAACTTTTCTAAAGACATCTTTCTTGCAACTATTGAGTTCCTGCTCTAATTTGAACTAATTGTACTCTAAGCTTGTTGCACAGCTGTCAACCTGTCTTCTATATAACTCAGTTTGTTCTGCTTTGTCTTTATTCCACATCTTCCTCTTTTTTGGTTTTTAGTTTCATTCTGTTGGAATATAGCTCAGGTAAATTTTTCAGAAAGACTATATGGAAAATAAGTTTTTGAATCAGTGCACATTGGAGTCTTTATTCTTATGCTTGTTGATAGTTTGGATTAATATTGTATTCTAGGTTTTCATATTCAACATCTGAATAGTGTTTTAGAAAGTAACAAAGAGTTCAAGCAACAAATAAGAAAAGAAAAACGTTTAGGCAGTGGGAACATCTGTGCAAATGTACTGAGACATTAAATGACAGGGGATGTTTTGGGAACTACAATACAATACAAGCAAGTCAATACTATAGGGGCATAAAGGGCAAGAATTAGAGGGAAGAGAGAAAGTAGTGGGAAATACAGCAGAAGGAAAAGGTAGGGGTAATATCCTAAGGGGTCTTATCTGCCATGCTAAGGGGATTGGCTATAATCCTGAAGTGAAAGGGAGCCCCAGATTAGTCTTAATCTGGGAAATACCAGGGAGGTGATAGAGAAAGATTGATTGCTTATAACAGTAGTGTGGAGGATGGCCATGAGATTGGAAGAAAAAGGACCAGCACAAAAGAAGCATTCATGATAGCAGGAGTGGAGAACGGTAAGGAAGTAACCAGGGACAGAGCCTAAGGGGTGTTAAGAGCCACGCTAAGGAGTTTGAACTTTATTCTGGAGCAATGGTAAAACTCCAGATTTTGAATAGGGGGACAGATTAATACTTTAGAAAAATCACTCTGGATAGAGTACAAAAGAATGAATTCATGTTGGGGTGGAAAAACTGGAGGTAAAAATGCCAATCCTGATATTGTTTACTTCTTGCCATTGTAGAAGCAGAGATCAGAGTTGAGACCTGTGTCTAGAGAGAAGAGAATGGATTTGACTGACATGAGGAATGTGAATTGACAGCCAAATAATGGTTGATTACACGTGGGAATTGAGAGAAGAAAGATGGAATGACTTCCGGGTTCTCGGTTTGGGCCAGCAGGTGGGTGGGTGATGACACCAATTACCTGGGAGAAGACGATTTTGCGGGAAGGATGTCATAAGCTGGGATGGAGCAGATCAATCAAGTGTGGCTCTTTTTTTCTCTCTCCTTAAATATAAATCACTTTTATCTGTCGGGTGAAGCGAAAATAAAATACAAACCGAACAGCTGAGTGTTTTTCCTCCTCCAGTGTAATAGAGCATCCTCGCCATCACAACATCTTCTCCTGGAAACATCCTCTCTTTGGCTCCCTGACTCCAGAACTACAGTCTTCTCTCAGGCTTTCAAATGCTCCCTATTTTCTCCAAACTCAGGACCTACTTCTCTCCCCCACTAGAGTATAGCCTCCGTCAGGATTAGAACCACGTCTGCTTTACTCATAGCTGTTTCAGCGAAGCCTAGGACAAATGTTTATGGAAGGGATGAAAAAGAAGGATGGCCTGAAGCTTAGCATGGCTGTGACCTCAGAGGTGCTCTGCCCCCGGAGTGAAATGACTCTTCTCCGACAACGCTCAGCAGTTGTTTGAGAAGTTACGGGACTAATTCCCAGACAGCAGCTTAGCTGCAGGCCATGTGGGGGGGCCACTGCACAGAGTTCAGGCAAAACTATAGCCTCAAGACCTTCAGGATGCACCAATTCAAGTTCTGAGTTGGGGAAGCCACACTTGCTGCAGGATCACTCTGGGCAGCAATCAGCAGGAGGCTTACGATTTTACTACAAGATGAGGGGGCACACACAACTGAAGTGCTTTCCTTTGGGGACGTTTGCCACCTTGTAGACCATGAGCTCCCTGGGGGTAGCCTGGTCTTGTCCAAGACCTCCCTTGGACCATGCTGAGTGCTGGGCACATCAGATGCGCTCAATATGTGTTAAATAAGCAAATGTATACATGAAGACAGAGCTACTTATCTGCATCTTATCATGTTTTTTTAAAGTAAAATTTCTTCTTTTAAAAATTGTTTTAAAATTATAAAGGCAATAAAGCTTGTAAACATTCAAATAATAAAAAGATTATACAATGAAAAATTAAAGATACTCAATTTTTCTCTCTAATCCCAAGTATCTCTCTTTTATCTATCATTCATCTATATCTATTGTATCTATCTATCTAATCATCTACCTATGCATCTACCTATGCATCTATCTATGTATCTATCTATGTATCTATCTATCATCTATCTATCATCTATCTATCTATCTATCTATCTATCTATCTATCTATCTATCTATCTGTCTATCTATCTAATCTGTCTTTCTCTGGTGCAAATTGGTCCAGAACATTCAGAATCAAGCAGTAACTAAGACATTTTCTTTTATAATGTGCCCCAGAGCCCATCCAGCAGAGCTGGCTGGACATCTAAACTTGATTACCTGAGGGAACTCTCTCTCTCCCTTGAGGTTGATCAAAGGCTTATCCAGTAAGATTGAGGATGGGCCTTGGGTCTTCAGTCAATTATGCTTCTGTACCCGGTGCTTCCTGCTTATAACGCTAAAGGCTACTAAGGCAAGTGGGTCTGATGGGGCATCTCTGCCACTATGACAAGCTTGGTTGCAGACATCTTTGCTTCTGCCATCGGCACTGTATGCTTAGCACTCTGTCCTCCACAGGCACCTATGTAGCAATTCCACTCATCCTTTCACTTCAGGGAAGTGACTTTCTCACCTCCTCACCCAAACCCTAATTTCCCATCTCCTCCGAGTCACCAGGGCATGGAGTTGTTCTACATCCCTCTCTTCCCCTCGAGACACAAATGCCTCCATCCTTTTTTTCTCAAAGATAGTGCTATCAACCCATAGATCTGATGGTTAAAGGCACGTAAAGTCCCCTGGAATGAGTGAGCCAAATTCAAGAACATAAAGACCAGACTATCCTTAAAGGGAAAGGAAGAGAATTCTATTCCTCCTTCTCCTCCTCCTCCTTCTTCATTTCCCTTAAAGACGGGTACACAAGAAAGGCATCAATTAAGTTCTCAATTACTCATTCTATTAAATACTTAAATAAATATAATTTAAAGTATAAGTGGGATTATATGATTTACTGTATTTCATCAAGTCTAAGCTGCATCAATTGTAAGGCATGCCATAATTTTATGTTTTACAAAGAAGAGAAAAATACCACCTATTACAATTATTAGACACTGTTGATTGCATGATACCTCACAATGTCAGAAGTGTTGAAATGTGAATGAAATGATTTTTAGAATCAACAGAATATAGTACTACATTATTCTGCTCCTAGACATTTTTAGTTAGTAATTTGTCTTGGAGATTTTTCTGTATTGATATATAAAGATCTAGCTCATTAGAAAGAAATCACTCTATAATATCCCATATAAGGATATAAAATAATTTATTTTAAAAAAATTAAAATAATTTATTCAATCATTCATCTACCGAGAGATTTTATTTTTTGCAGTTGAAAACAGGGCTTTAATGAAGATTCTTGTACTTTCAATGTATTTTGTGAACATTTCCAGTTCTTAGATGTAGAATTACTAGGTCATATTAAATTTTGACAATTACTGTCAATTTGTCCCTAAAAATGCTATTTATAATGTTGCAATAATGTCTGAGAGTGCCCATTTCCCCATGCACTTGTCCAAACTGGATGATATCAATATTTTTCATTTTTCTAATCAAATTGACAAAAATGGTATTATTTTTAAATTTGTATTTCTCTGATTGCTGGAGAAGTTAAGCATATTTTCAGATATTCATTAGCCTCTTTCATTTCTTCTCTGGTATTCTGACAATTCGTGTCCTTTGACTATTTTACCATTGAGTGGCACAATTTTTTAATTGATTTATAGATGCTTTTATAGTAAGGCTAATAGTCTATATGTATCTACTATGTATTTTCTCCATATTTATTTTCTCTTTTTCCATGATTTTTTGGTTATTATTCCAGAGATGTAATTTTTAAATTTCTTTTATTGAATGAAAGTCTTTAAATTCTACAATTTTCAAAAGTTTCACATACATGATTTCATAGAAACCCATAATAACCCCTTTTTTTAATCCCCTATCCCTTTATTGCCCCTCCCTCTTCTCTCTCACCACTGGTAACCACTAGTTCGTTCTCTGTATCTGTGAGTCTGCTTCTTTTTTTGTTATATTCACTAGTTTGTTGTATTTTTTAGATTCTACATATGATATCATACAGTATTTGTCTTTCTCTGTCTGACTGATTTCACTTCACATAATGCCCTCCAAGTCCTTCCATGTTGCTGCAAATGGCAAAATTTCATTCTTTTTTACGGCTGAGTGATATATATATACATACATACATATATATGTATGTATATATATATATGTGCTTTTTATGTAGCCATATCTTTTATTTTACTTCTTTATGGCTTCTGGGTTTTGTGTTGCTTAAAATATCTTCCAAACTGTAAGATGGTAAAATTAGTTTTCCAGAATGTTCATGCATGTGTTATGTGTGTGTGTGCATGTGTTTGTGCACATGCCTATGTGTGTGAATATATATTTTCAAACTTTTGTCTATCAATAATTTATTTTTACATATGTTGTGAGATGGGACTCTAACTTTGTTTTATCCATATCATTAGCAAATTATCCCAATGCTATTTGTTGAATAGTTTATTTTTTCCTCCTGATTGAAAGTAATCTTTACGAGAGACCAAATTCCTATGTTTCCTATATATCTGTTTCAGGATTTTCTAATCTGCTTCCTTGAACTATTGTTTTCAATCCTTGTGTTAATAACATAGTATTTAATTACAGTAACTTTAAATTTTGTTTCTGTATCTATTGGGGCAAGCCATAGAAAAGATAGGTAGAAATATGCATTAATTTTTGAAATATTATTGAGTGTCCTCTATGTCCTGGGCTCTGTGGTAAGTCCTTGAGTGTATCTAACAACCGTACTAAACCTTAATATAATTTTAATAGTTTTTAAAATTGATTCTTTTTTTTTTTTCCAACACTTTCTCGGCTTTCTTTTTTGCTAGCATTTCCTTTTTGAGGTGAACTTTAAAATTGTTTATTAAGTTCCATTAACAGTCCTCTAAATTTGATTGGGACTGCATTAGCTTATAGAGTAAATTGATTGCATTAATTTATAAAGTTATTGAGCAAATTAGACAAAATAAAAAATTTATGAATTTGGATCTTTCTATTCAAAAAGTTACCTTACCTTCATGTGCCTCAGTTTCCTTTTTTTATAAATTAGGCTAATAGTATAAATACCTCATAAAATTTCTGAGATTGAAGAAATCATCTAGATAATTCCTGCCACATTATAAGAACATAATAAATGTTAGTTACTGTTATCATCATTATTATTGTTATCATTATTGTCTGACTGAATTTTTTTAGGTCTTCTTTATGTCTTTACAGTACCATTTTTAGCCTTATTCCTAATATTTTATAGGTTTAGTGTTACTTTATTTCCATTTTTTTGTTCTAGTTGTTTATTGTTTAACATATAGAAACATAAATTGAAATATATGTTAATTGGCCACATATTTATTGAGTGTCCTCTATGGTCTCTTCCCATTCCTTCCTCCAGTCTAGCTCTGGTGATATTGGGAATTACCAAAAGTGGAGAAACAGAGGCCAGATTCAGGGGTTACTGTATGACTTCCTCTCAAGGCTGATGGGTTATCACTCGAAAATCAAACGTAAATACATTTTCAATGCTCAGTTGTTCATATCAATCTTCCCTCTGGCCAGATCGTGTACACTGGAGAATTGATTGTATTGCATATGGAAGTCATTATTGCTGTCAGAACCTTTGAAGACTGGCTTATACAAAATACACATTTGACCATCTACTTTGCATATAGCCATTTATCTAAAGGGTAGGAGGCAAGTTTGCTTTGAGACACCTGGGGGAACTCGGGATGCCCAAGAAGAGGATATAGTTTGGGGGATTCCAGCCATTCCCAGAATGCTAGGAGAGGAAGTGGCTAAGGGTTACATAATCTACTACAATTTTTACATGTGATAATTTCAAACAAGAGATAGTGTTGGAACTCTAGGTAGAACATAGCAGCTGAGGCTGTATGAGTCTGAAAGAATATTACCTCTCCTTGGAACAAACTATCCAGGATATTTATCATTTCATTTACTCGGTAACCAAGTTACATCATTAATAATATCAACAGAATACAATGGCCTCTATGGTGTGTAGATTAAAAATCTCCCCAAAGGTCTCCACATGGAGATTTTTTTGTTGGCAGTGTCCAGGTCTAGAAAGCACAACTACAAGTTTACTTATATATTTGCATTTTTCAAATGTCAGTGGAACTCACTCAGTTTACACTCAGATCATTTAAAAGTGAACATTGCTATTCTGAACATTGTTTAACCTTTCCTTTTCTCTATTCATTCTTATCAGGATGGTATCCCCTCAAGTGTCATTGGCCTGATTCCACTATGTCAAATGTATGCAGCAGAGAAAGGGGATACACCAGCAGCTGGAGGAGCTGAGCGGAAGGAAGGAGACTAAAATGTATTAATCCCATTTTAAGCAACAGGCACTGTGTTAAATGCTTTCAGATATAATACCACATTTAATCCTCATGGCTATCTTGCAAGGAGAGCATTGTTATGATTATTTTCACATAGGAAGAAACTGAGGCTCAGAGAAATTAAGATTTGAGCCAGGGTCTATTTAACTCCAAAACCCTTGGGTCAGAAGTGCCAGTTCATTCTCAGTTCCAGTTAGAACTACTAGACTTAGGCCAGGTCTCCAGGAATTCTTAAGACAAGACTTGTGTAATATTGAAGCCAAAGAGGAGTTTAAACGAGTTGGAGCTTTCCGTTTAGCAGTGTGTTTCTTTATCGGCAAAATATTCTATCAAGCTCTCCCCTGATGGGCAAATCAAAAAATTTCCAACAGAATGAGGACGTAAAGTCATCATGGGAATGCTGCTCTCTTGCTCTTTCCGCTTCAAAATCTACTTCTTGGAACCAGGTCATGGACTTGTAGGACTTTCCATCTACAAGTTTGCTTAGTGTGTTAAGATCAGATGAACAGGGCTGAGGAAGCTGTAGGCAGACAGAATTAGTGATAATTCTTTCCCACAATACTGCACTCCATTCTTCTAACATACCTCAAGTGCATGCCCTCGGCCAAAACAGATCTGGCAAGAGGGAGATTAACAATGATGACAAAAATAGTCTCTGACTTGATAAAACAAACATCAACTGGGGCAGGGGACAAGAGCTGTCCATAACCAAACTTGGGATCTGATATGCTCTTCATTAGGACAGGATTGCACCATCTTAAGTATTTCACCTCATGCTAACTCTGAAGTTAGACCTTCTACCACTGCCCTTGAACTTAGTCAATATTTGCAAACTGTGGGGGACAAAAGAGGATACAGATCAGCAAGAAGGGTAAAAGTAAAATATTCTGGAATCACTTTTTTGGTTTTCTGTAAGCTCATAGTTTCCTATTTGTTGATGTTTCAGAACTGAACTTCAGAAATGAGGTTACTAGGGTAGATGTCTTGTGTGATATTGTGTACATTGTGGGGTAGGAGGTGGTGGCGGCAGTGGTGATGGTGGTGTTAAATTTTCATTGAATAAAATGTGGCTTTGTCTGGGTCTGGGCTCCCTAATTTCCTCTCAAGATAAAGATGAGCTCATTTGAACCTATCCGTCTTTAGATCAGTAAACACTCTGCATGGGTCAGATTCCAGCCCTAGACCCCGGGCTCCTGCATTTCGGGAGCCCATTGATTTTCCCTTTCCTGAGGCTTTAGGGTGAGAGGTCAGGGCAGGTGGGGATGTGGGTGGCCTGTATTTCCTCTACCTTCCTGCTCTGCCTCCATACCCGCTCTGCCCTAGTCTCCATTTCCCGGAAGTGTAAGCATCACATCTCACTAAGTCCAGAGCAAGTTTTGATGTCTGAATGGGCATTGTTTACCATCCTCTCTGTTGCCCTATTTTGCCCTGTACCCAGACTTATAGGATGATTTTTTGCCATCTGTTTCATAAGTTAATATCTTTTCTGATCACTCACCCTAAACTCTGGTCTTCCTAAATAAAGTTCCCCTGTCTCTTTCCTTACTTCTTCCTCATACGTGGTAGGGAACTGCAAACCCATTATCACACGGATCCAAGCAAAACACAGCATATGCTTTGGGTGTATTTGACGCCTGCCTCCCATCTATAACACCCACACCTACATACCACCTGGAGATGGCTCATTTTGAGGACAGTGCAGAGCTCACTCCTGTGTGTGTACCCTGCTTGTTTCCTTTTCCAGATGCTCAATTAGGGTGGATCTGGGCTGCTAAGTTGAAGGAAAAAAAGAAAAAAGAAAAAGGAATAAGCCACCAATGGTGCATTACCATGTCAATAACCACCCTGTGGGGACAATCATGGCTCCCACTCCCCAAGGTTACCAGTACATCTTCCTACCTGACTTTCTCCTCCTCCTACTGTTTAGGAGCACATTCCATACCAGGCACTTCACACAACACATCTCTTTTACTCCTCAGTTTGAGAGGTAGGTGTTATTTTATGAAAGAAAGAATGGTGATTCAAAAAGACTAAAAACCTAACAAGTCATGGATTAAGCTTCAGAGGCAGGTCCATCTAGCTCTGTGCCTCCTACTTTCTTCAGGAGTCCGTGACACCTGAGGCCAGCTGGGCAGTGCAGACTGCCCACTGGAGAGCAAGACAAGACAGGGGATGCATCCATCCAGGGCAGGACCTTGATTCCCCTCTGAAGTGAAGGGCGCACTTTCCCTCTTTGCTTTTGTCTTGGTATGTAGGCCCCTTACAAACAAAAGTTGTGCTTGCTCACTAAAAAAAACTCCAACATTACAGAAATGTATAAAGTAAATGTGACAATTACCCCCTCACCTAAATGCTTCCTTGCCCATTTCTAGTCCTCAAAAGTAGCATTTACTGTGGTGGTGGTGTGTGTATGTGTGTGTGTGCCCATACACAAGCGTGCATGAGCTTTGTAGATATAGATAGATATATCAGCTGAAAAAAAATACCAAAGTGGAGTCATGTTATATGACATACTCTTACATTTATTTGTAAAACTCAAGAACGTATTGTGGAAACTTTCCATTTCACTACATAGCTACCGCTCATCCTCAGATTTTTAGTGGCTGCATAATATTCCATAGGCCATGGAATCAAAATATAAATCTTACAACTGAAAGCACAAATAAAGCTTTGGAAAAGCCAGATATAATTTTTGTGTGGCTGTGATGACATATTAGGGAAACAGGTATTCTTGGGGTCAGTTCTACCCAAGTTAAGTTCAGCTGAAAGAGGCATAAAGTAACACAATTCATTTTAACAATTCAGCTTGTGATGGATATTTAGTTTGTCTACCATTTTCTATTATTACATACAATCCTGCAATGCACATTTCTGAACATGTCACATAAAATTTAGACATTTTAACTGAGGTCCTCCCAGCTGCAAACCAGTATCTGTGACTTGTCCTCATTCAGTCATGGGCAAGCACTGCTTCTAGAAGGGATTCATGGAGCAAATGCAGAGAACAAAGAATCAAGGTTTTGACTTTTGAATTTTAAAATAGGGTTTTAAAACTCAGTGTTGAGACAATAGTCTTGAAAGTTAAGGCTTTTAATTTTCCAGAGCCTAACTTTTTTTGTGATAGAAAAGAGTGTTTTTAGTCTCAAAAGTTAAGTCAAAGGAATCAAGGCATAAAGCTTCATCCTCAACAAAGAACAGAGTGATAACAGATGAGGAGCCAGCCTGGCCCACCTTCACTGGTTGGAAGAAGTTTTCCTAGTCTAGGGGACAAAATGGCTAAGATAAGAGGGATTTAATCAGACCCTTTCCCTACAAAGGGGTCCTGCAACTTCTGTCCTGGGCTGAGCCTGGGGTTTGGGTGGAGGTGACAGAACAGCCAAGTACGTTTGGAGTGTAGAAGAAGGGATTTGTATCTATGTGCTGCCTTGCACCTAGAATATAGTAGCCATGAAGAAATGCCCTGGGCCAACATACTGTGGCTCCATAGGGTAGAGACTATATGAGTGCCAGGGGCAGAGAGCATAGACCTCAGAGTGACTTGAGAAAAGAGTCCAACATCCCTGTTTCCAGAGCCCTGACGGAAATATAATGGGGAAGAAAGTGAGCCAGTGAAGGCCTGAAGATGCCTTAGTGGAAAGTGGTATGAACCCTGCAGGCCAGAAGCCCAATGCAGTAATAGCCATGTTAGCAAACAAAGGCTGGTGGCCTGATGATGCCTTGGAATCAGAAGTCTCAGGACTCCTTGCTCAAGGATCAGAGGACCTGGCACTATTAAACATCAGCCAACAACCAGAAGCCTCCTTCTCCTTGCTAATACCCAAGAGCTTAGATGCCATCCTAAGGGAAAGCAGCAGAAAGGGATGGAACTTCGTCTGAAAAGGTTGAGCACATCTGAAAGTGACTAGATTATTTTCTACCATCAGACAAAAAAGGAGCTTGAGGAAGAGATTAAGTTGAGTTATAGAAAAAAAAAAAAATCACACAGTTAGGTTAGTTTTAACCTAACTGAATATGTGCTTTTGTGATTCCTGTCTGCTTATGCATTCAGTTATTCCCATAAGGTTGATTGCTAGATGTGGAGCTGATGAGGCAAAAACATGTACGTTTAAAAAAATTAAGGATATTGCCACATCCCTTTCCAAAGTTCTAAGCAATGGCAACTCTCGTAAGCTTCACCAGATGGCCTGGGGTCAGTGCTGGCCAAGTCAATACTTCTTTAGAGCCTGGTATCTTATCCTTTCCTCTCATAATATAAACAAATAGGCTCTAATTTTAAGTCAATATTCCAGAAAATGAAAAAGTCATGATTCCTTTTATGTAGAAGAAATAGCCTATCTTTAATTAGCATTACTTCTCTGGATTTCTTTTCCTTTTTTTATTCTTTTTAAAAAAAAATTATTGAGGGAAATCCTTAAAGCTCTACTAGATGAATCTGACTTTTTTAAAGACTCGGAGTTCCAAAAAGACATATTAAAATGAGACACGGCCTCTGAATTAGGCAACCTGGCAAACTAAAGTGGCTGAAAGAGCAAAGGCTACTTGGCCCTAGTAAAAGAAAAAATTAGCTGACAGCCCCAATAAGATATATTTGTTTCCATTGTCATTAGAAGGTAGAAAAAACAAATCAGCATATCAGTAAACTTTTTCCTGTTTTTCACCCAGAAAATCAGTAAATCTGGGTCTTCCTTCATCTCAGTTTCATTACAAGCCCTGCTTGTTTATAGTATAGTATAGTATTTTAATTTTACTATACTGGTGGATTGGAATTTACTTAGGATTTTTGCAATTGTATTAATAAATGTGGACTTCATAAAAAAAATTGGGATATATATATATGTATATATGTAGGTGTCTGAGCTGTTTATCCAATATTTTTAAATATTGAATAAAATTCACCCATAAACCTATGAGGCCGGGTGCCTTTGGAGGAGAGGAGATTGTATTTGTTTTTGTATTGTTTTTGGACAGTTTTTTTCAATTTCTTTTAGGATCTCGGTTCTATTAAAATTTTTTACCTCTAGTGTAAATTTTGATACCTTCATTTTGCTTAGAGATGCATCCACTTCACTGAGATTTTTCACATATCTAACCATAATGTTGATTCTACAAATTCTTGGATATCGAGTGGGGAAAATATATAAATAATACTCAGTTGGTAATCTATATATTATTCCTAATTTTTTCTAGAACGCAGATACCCATACTCAGATGCACATGCCCACGCCATGCTTGGGTGCATGATCATTAACTTTCCTCTGTGTCAGACTTCAAGACTCTCTTGCTCACTGTCAGTTGCTGAGCAGTGAACAGGGATTTAGAGAAAATGTTTCTTCTGGTTACCAACAATTTTCATGTTGTGAATAATTGGAAATAGGACTATTGATTTTTGAAATTATTTCCCAACAGGTCAAGGGTAACAACAATGACAAGAAATCCATAGCTCCGATTTTCATGGTCTAGAGCTACTCACACCAAGGAATTTCCAATACCGGCAAAGCACAGAGTACTGTTTGCACAAGCACTGGGGAAAACCCAGTGCTTTCTCCACTGGCGGATTTATTTGCAGAGACACAGGCATTTTTTCCAGGGTGGCTGCCAAGCTATCTCCTGAGCCTGTCTAGCTGGCACCTGGGCCACCCATCAGGGGGCTTTGCAAATAATACCCTCCCCTTTGCCAGGGTAGAGGCAGCCTTTGTGATTGTTTCAGCTTACTGTGCCACCTTAATCTTTCTAAGCTGCTCCACTCCTATTCTGGGGCCTACCCAAGCATGGCTGCCTGCAGGTGGGGCTACAGCAGCTATAGGCCTGAGGCTGAGGGCAAGGGCCCCAGGAAACAGGAGGCATGGGAAGAAACTTTCAGTTCCTGGAGAACGGTCTGTGTTCTTCAAAATTTGAATGTCCTGGGAAGCTGCCATGGATCTGGGTGTAGTTCTTAGATCGCAATTTGAAACAATATGGCAAGATGACAAAAGCCACCGGCTGTGGGAGAAGAAAGGGAACTAGTGGTGATTCGGCAAAAAACCCATGTGTCAGGCAGGCTCTGTGCTGTTTCTATAGTATAAAAATAATCTCTTTTTTTGAAGGTTTGCTAGAACTCACAGAAAGTACTGTTTTAATTTTCACATTCATCCTTAAAGATCTCTCACTCTACCCAATGAGTATTGTGTTGTTGTTTAGCAGAGCACTCCTTTCTTTATTTTGTTTTACCTTTTTAAAAAATGTTTATTGTTATATTGTAAAATATACATAAAATAAAATTTATGTTTTTAGCCATTCTTAAGTGTACAATTCAGTGGCAATAAGTACATTCACATGGTTCTGCAACCATCACCATTATCCACCTCTGGAACTTTTTCATCTTCCCCATTTAAAACCCCATACCCCTTAAACAATAGCTGCCCATTCCCTTCTCTTACCCCCTGGCAACCACCATCCTATTTTCTGACTCTTTGAATTTGACTGCTTTTAGAACCTCATATAAGTGGAATCACACAGCATTTGTCTTTTTGTGACTGGCCTATTGCACTTAGCATGATGTCCTCAAGATGCTTCCATGTTACAGCTTCTGTCAGAATTTTCTTCCTTTTTAAGGCTGAATAATATTCCATTGTATGTATATACCACATTTTTTTAATCAATTCATCTGTAAGTGGAAGATTGGGTTGATCCCACGTTTATTATTTTGGTTTTTTTGTTTGTTTTTTCATTGATTGACTTTATCAGTAAGCATATATTTTTTAAACCTTTATTTTATATTGGAGTATAGTTGATTAACAATGTTGTGTCAGCTTCATGTGTACAGCAAAGTGATTCAGTTATACATATACATGTATCTATTCTTTTTCAAATTCTTTTCCCAATTCTTTTTCCATTTCAATACAGAATATTGAGCAGTGTTCCCTGTGCTATACAGTAGGTCCTTGTTGGTTATCTATTTTAAATATAGCAGTGTGTACATGTCAATCTCAAACTCCCAATCTATCCCTCCTCCCCACCCTTCCCCTCTGGTAACCATAAGTTCGTGTAACTCCCTTCTTTAAATGAAAGTTTGACAGAACTTACTTATTGAATTTAATACTCACATTCATACTTAGAGATTTGTTCTATTATACCTGGTGAGATCATTGTTATTTTAAACAGAGAACACCCTTTTTAAAAAATGAACATTTTATTGCACCCCAATATAAAGATAAAGCTCCTTTGGTTAAAGGAGGTCCCAATTTGGTGGCCCCTGAGATAATACACATTACCCTAGAGATCTCGGGAACAAAAGTCACTGAGTTATATTCTCTTTAAAATTTCTTTAGCACTAGTTATTTTCCTCTCTAACCAGAAAAATAAACCAATGTCCAGTGGAGAAGGGTCCCTCCTTCTGAATGATTTTGGAGACATTTGGAAGGACTCTATGACCATGGGCAGGAAACAAGTCCTGCAGAGAGAAAAGAAGGACGCCTTGACAGATGACACTGCATTCAGGCAAGGTGTAGCCATGAGTGATACTGCTCAAAGGACCTGGCCTTGTGTTTGGTGGGGAAGGCCTCCAGCCCCTAATCACTCAGGTGTCCTTGGCCCTAATATGAAAATGTAAAATGCACCATGTATTTTTTAATGCCTATACCACTGGAAGAGAAACACACTAAGTCAGTGATTTCTTCATGTTACCTTTAGTAGATGCCTCAGTCCCCATGAACAGAGGAAAGGCTGGGGCCACACGAGAGCATTAAATGCTTGGCAGGGGGCAGAGGCACTTACTGAAGGGAGAATAGATCGTGAACAGAGAGAAAAAGATCCAAAGTCACACTTGGCCAACTTCAGAATTTTGCCCTTGTCTTGCCCTGCAACTTAAATTCCCTTTCTTATGAGAAGCAAAAACATTTTAACTAACTTTTTTTTTCTTTTGGTATGTAGAAATCCTTAGGAGAAAGTCAACATGGTGGTTGCACTGATTCTAAGAATCCTTTAGCCTTTTATAATTCTTTTGAGTCTCCTGGACATTCAAGGGTTAAGTGTCATGCCCTGGGGTCCCAGGGAGGCCACGTAAAGATTTTTAGAAATGGATTGATTGGAGGAAGGTCTTCTGACACCCAAAGCAGTACTCTCTTTATTTTCCTTTAGTTAGAAAGGTTACCCTTTAGGTTTTTTCCTCCACAGTCTTGACCCTCCCTCCAAAGGGTTATATTGCTTGTGGGGCGTGGGGGAATGTGTGGCACCATTTATCTCTTTAGTAATCTTTCACCATTTTGCTTAGATATCATATCAGCTGTTTTCTAAAATTGTATGAGCTCTTTTCCTTTATAAATACCTCCCTTGTATTTTATGCCTTCAGGAGTGTTCATAGACCCCAGAACTTGGTAACACACAGTAAATATTTGATGTTTTCCTATGACTTGTATTCAGGGACATCTATCCCTCACCTTAGCATGTGTGAGTAAATTAATTGTAAAAATGTGATGATCTTTAGCTGTTAGTCTTTAAGAAAAACTTGTAAATCATTTATGATGATAAATGGAGGTACCGATGAATAAAATTAACCTTTTCTTTACTATTAGTTGGTGAAACTTATACCTTCAAGTATAGCAAGGATACTGCCAGGCATCAAGACAGACATATGTGGAAAAAGTTTTGTGATCAGAATTCAGATCAATGTTAAGAAGGATGGTACATATTATTCTGGACTAGTGCCGTCAGATAATTAGAGTCACAAAAGCAATGATTTGAAACTAACATTTTAAATAAACCTCCTCTCAGAAAACATTACCACCTGCTGTAACTTCTTAGTGATTTAGTCTCTACCTGGATTATCCAATCTGATTTAAAGCAGATTGGTGTTAAATAAGTATCAGAAGATGGAAGTCATTACATTACCACAAATGCCTTCTCCCTTTCAAGAGCAGGTAGAAGGGAGTTGGGGGGAATTCCCTTTTTTCTCCAATCAGGGAATAAATATTTTGGCCTCGAGGGACACAGGCATGCCCTTTTGCACAATTTAGTTAGGAAGACTGGAATTTAAGTTTGTGCCATTGATAGAAAAAGAGCTGAAAGTGGAAAAGTACTGTTAGCACTTAATAGTTTCGAGATTGCATTGGTTCTAAGCACCCTCATGACAACAGAGTCAAAATACCAAGTTTTCATCATTGAGGGGAAAAGCAAATGAAGGCATCTGAGAGATGAAGACTCACTGAACAATAATATGGTGGATGGAAAGGGAGGTGCAGCTGTGAATGACATTTAATAGGGTCAATGAGTTCTGCTGATTCTTCATGCTCCTGATTTGAAGATAAAGGAGACATGATTTTAAACCAAAGCAAAAGAGAGAAAGAAAAATTTCAAAAGCCATACAACCAATGTTCTTAGTATGAAACATGCTGCCAGTCATGTCTAAAGGAACACTTTAGAAAGGTTTTGAATTTACATTAGGACTTAGTTCTGAGTTCAACCAAGTAGAAACAGCACAAGCTCTCACTCCCCATATCTCAAATAATATATTTACCATTCTGTGATTTGGGGGAACATCCTTCCTTGTTCTTCAAATCATGAGACATTAGCAATCGTTGAACTGAATTTAGCTCACAACATTGTTTTGAACCAAAATGTTTGTCGTTTTTAAATTTTGAGGGCTAAAATTAAATCTGTGAGAAGAGTTTTCAGACAGAAATCTAGCCATTTACTACAAACATCTGAAATAAAAAAGATCATTTCTAGGAGTTGCATGCATTGATCCTAGGTTTGTATCAACATAATTAAGAATTGCAATAAAAAGAAAACTCCAGGGAATTCCCTGGCAGTTCAGTGGTTAGGACTCTACGCTTTCACTGCCGAGGGCACGGGTTCAATCCCTGGTTGGGGAACTAAGATCCTGCAAGCTGCATGGCCAAAAATAAATAAATAAATAAAATAAAGTGCCAAGTGTGGGGAGAGGAAGGAAAACTCCATCACTGATATTACAGTCACAACTAGCCTGCTGTCCTACAACTGGACACAGGTCCAAAAATTAAATGTCACATGTTTAAAAAAAGTCAAACGGCACTGAGCTTGTAATGTATATTTTATTTTGCACAAGCTTGCATATATACTGCACATACATTCAGTTTAAGAGAAGATGGAAGGCACACAAGGCAATTGGACTACTGTATCCTTTAAGTGGTACAAAGCAAAAGGTAAAAGTTTGGAGAGTATACAAAAGCTTAAACACACAAAGTAAAACCCCCTTCCCACCCTTCCCCCCACAACTATTTTTTTTTTCCTGTTTTAAAATTTAGTAGCTGCCAAACTAAATTTTTTACTTTTACTTTAAAATCAATTGTCTACTGCACCTTTTTATTTACTTTTTAATATGGACAGGGAGTCTCATTTTTTTTTAATCATATCAATTAATATTACAGTACATCCTTGGTAATACAAAATTGTACACCTTCATCAAATAAATTAGGATAAATTAAACCAATAAATTATGCAAAGTCTTCAGAACAATAGACAACAACAAAAATCCACAATTGAAATTGCCTCTAGCTAAAAAAAAAAATCAAAAATTGACTTTATCAGTTCAGTTATTGTACTATATTCAAATCAAAGGGTCTTTATTACAAAAAAAAAGAGCTTAATAATGCTATTTACAACATATTGCTAAATAATATAAAGGCAGTGTTTTGTCACGGTTTATACTATATACATATGAGAAATGGCTGGGACAATATTGGGGGAAGCCAGGACCTTTGATTTTTCTGGGTATTGCTGAGACCAACCCCAAATACATTTGCTTTTCTAATTCTAATTTTGAAGTGGTAATATACAATTTTAAACTGCTTTTCCCACCTATGGAGAATATTCGAATATTTTAAAAATAAAGAATGAAGCCATTTTCACAGAAGAGGGCCAGTCTGTTTGCCTTTTCTGTTCATGTCTGTGCATTTTCGGGGGTGTCAGGTTTGAGAGAGGGCTCAGTTGAAAAGACTCAAAGTCCAGATGCTTCCAGATTCCATTATATTCTTAGAAGGATGATTATAAGAAGATGCAAAGGTTAAATACCAGTTTTGATCCCAGCTCTGAATATGAGCATTTTAGCTTTAGTCTTATGGATGGTTTACAACCAACAGATCTACAGAAAACAAAACTGCATTTCCTTCAACATCACATGTAAGTGCAATACAGTAACTGCTTACTCATAGAAACCAGTTACGTTCTTTTAAGGGGAGCTTTTCGAAAACAATGCTTCTTGTAATTTGCAAACACAGAGTTTGTACCAGAACGAAACATTTGTACTATTCACACCAATGAAGATTCTATAATATACATGGCAAAGAGATTCTGCTCTGTCCTCACATGTACACTGCTTCTTTCAGGGGAGTCTGTAAACCACTTTTTCTTTGATGAATTTATGATTGCTTCTGGGGGGACATCTTATTTTTAAAGCCCCCAAATTTTTAGCTTTATGACTTAATATTAACCTGTATGTGTATGCATGTATGTGTGTTGGGGGGGGGAGGGAGGTTACGTACTAAATGTCTTCATGTACATAGAAAAGAAATTTCATAAATTTACAGAAACTGCATTACCCTTGCCCTTGACATCTGATGAAAGAGACTGTTATCTTTTAAAAGTAGAGAGCAGGATTTTCAAGAATGCTTTCAACTGTCTATACAGTCACTGAAGTGTTCCTAATAAATTCAACAGATGTTGTGAGAATGTAGTTATTTATTAAAATCTCATGTCTTACGTAACAACAGCCATGAGGTTAAATATTTACATTGCTTTATAAAAGTTCCCCTCTTGCTTTAGTGTTTTTGTTTTGCTTTTTTTTTGTTGTTTTTAAAATTTTTAAAAATGATATTCACCCACATCCCTAGCACAGCAACAAAGATTCTGCAAACATAAAACACTTTAATGAAATAATACTTGGAGGCACAAAGCAAACTTCAGGAATATGTGGGTGAACATTTCCTTAAATAATTACTACATTCTACCATCTTCCACGTTGTTTTACCATTTAAAGTGAAATGTCCTCATTAAACAGCCAGAGATACAGTAAGAATTAAATGTTTTGTTGTTGCAAATAGAACATTCTTTTCACAAAACATAACAAATGCCTAAAATAGGTCCTTAAATCTAGATAGGAAAAGGTAAGCTTTCCACTTCACACGCATATATATATGTATATTTTTACATGTGTGTATATGTGTGTATGTGTTTTTATGTTCACACATCTGCACACACATATATAGCACATGGTATGAAATATTGCTTCTATACTACTTTTCATTAGGCTAAGAAAACACAAGATTTGCACCACAGTTACAAAAAATTGGCCTCTACAAGAATTTTCAAAACTCGAATGCTGCTCAAACAATTGAGGAAAAAATAATTTGCGGTATCAAACTGTTCTAAAAATTCTCTTCTTCAAAAACGTATTCTCCTGCTTTGTTTTAAAAAGACACAAAATATGCATAGCTATCAACGTTATGTCAAACAGCCAGAAAAAAAATCTAGTGTTTATTGCAGCTGTAGTAATTGGAAATAAAGTCAAAAAGATGAAATCGAAAGCCACAGAAGGCACAAGAACAATTGTACTTGTGGGAAAAAACTGGGATTTTGAAGGATTTTTAAAAATCCCCCCGCTGGTGCATTTAGGTCTAGGCACAGACTATAACCTCAAGTGTAGATGCAAAAATAATTTAGGGTTAGCAGAAAATAAGTGGAAATGTGGTATTTCAACATGGACTTTAGACTTTGTTTCCCTGTGTAAACTGTCCCTAGTCCTTCACCCTCCCACCAGAGAAAGTGAACTTTCTCCCAAGTCGCCAATTTTCACTTGGTGAGAGTTGAGCTAAGATTGGAAAGATGGTGACTTAAAGAAAACTTGTTAAATAGGAGTTTTGAGAGATAGGTTTTTGTCATTTTCCAGTGCACTGGGAGGCACAAGATTTTATGATGGTGAAAGAGAAAAGAATCACCTAAAAGCAAAATGATTGAGTTCTGTTTCCAGGACAGTGAGGTGAGTTTTTCCTCACGCTGCAATTTCTACTCTGAAACAATTTCTATGCCTCAGTGAACATTGAGAGGATATTATTGTAGATAAGTGCATCAACATTTGGTTGTGAACACACATTTTTGCTTAATTTGTCTATTTCAATTAGAAAGGCAGGGGAGAATAATACTAAAAATTCAAATACCTCTGGAATCAATACTGAATTTGCCCCAGATCAGGAAGATACTAGCAATCTATCTTTATAGGTGAAGACATTACGGTTTTGCCTTTTATCTTGCAAATGGCAACACAATGGTGATGTGAATTACATGGAAGAGCAAAGACCCAGTTCTATACTGATGTGAACAATGAATGTCATACTCTTGGGCGTGAAGCAAGGCGAAAGAGCGTGACCACAAGTTGAGATTGCTTCCCTACTTTGTGCTGATTTGATTTTTTTTTTTTTTTTTTGGTTTTCATTTTATTCCAATGTGATGATTATCCGAACACTTCTTTTTTTTTTTTTTTCCCAAACAAGCCAGAACAAGAACAAATTGGCTCTGATGGCTCTGTGTAGGAGCCTGCGAGCTGGGCCATGTGTTTGGCTGTGGGTGCAGAGCAAGGCCCAGGGTGTTCCCGCCCGGGCCACTGCACTCTGTCCACACCGCAAGAGGCCGTGTCTCCTGAATGACGCAGGCATCATAGGACCACGCCGTTTAACTTAAAGTCAGCAGGTTTTAAGGCTTTGTGCTGACAATAATTGCCTTCATACATTCCTGTCCATCAGCAGAATTTATAAATGATGTTAAATTACAGCGATTGGGTCACCTAGTTACATGGGTCAACCTGCAGTCTCCAAAGTCAAATGTAATTTTTATAAAAATCAAAGAAAAAATGATATTTATGTTGTATACGATCTAAATACCAGGTTTGTTTTTTTTTTTTTTTTTTTTTACTTTGTCACTTTAGGAGATGTAGATCAAGTTACCAAAGGGGAGGGAGGGTTCTGGAAAACACTATTAGAAAAAAAAAGGAATTCTTACTGCATCTGCACACAAAACCCATCTAAGAAAACAAGTGTGAATGCCATACGGCTTTTTAAAAGCAAGTATGGGACTTTGTACACCTTTGAAAAACTGGAAAAAAAAATAAAGAAAATGAAAAAAGAGGAGAACCATTGAAGAAAGCATGAAATAGCAGCTAGCTTTCTTATGTGTGCTGAAATTGTGTCTTTTGGGTTAACTCCCAAACTCTCCTATTCTATACACTCTTCACGTTTTGGTCAATTACTAGCTTCTGAATTAGAAGAGACTGTATCAATTTCTTTAAAACGCTGTACCTAAAATGAAGAAACACTTAAAAATTAGACTGTCACCACTTTGAATATCCATCAGGGTAGAGTGGAAATGTATAGGAAAATAGGTCATTCTCATATGTACTCCTCTCAGGAGGGGAAGATCGCATCAGCTAGCAGCTGTTAACAAACTTATAGTGTAGGCAGGAATTTTATGGTCAAGTTGGGATGTCCTTTATTCCTTACCATAGAAAGGAATTCGGAAAATAGTGTTTTTTGGAAAAAAAAGTGTTAAATATTAAACAGAAATGATAATTCTTTTAAACCACATAAACAAAGTTGAGCAAAGAATAAATTTGAAACTTATGTGCCTTTTAGTATCTGAAGCAAGATAAATAGAAAATGATAACACGTTATAGGGGTTTTTCTGTATGAAGAATGATACTCACTTATTACCAAGAAGAACCTATTGCAAAATTTCGAGAGGTGACTAGAAATCACATGAATTTCCAGTCTCATTTTGAAAGAGTCAGTTTTGTACAAAACTGCTTTGCCTCCAAAGAAAATGGTACTAGCTTGTGGTGTTTGCCATTTCTCTTAGGAAAGACTTGACGGTTAGTGATTATGTTTCTTTTTAAAATTTGGCCTTTTGGGGTACTTTTGAAAAGTGAGTTGTTCATCTGCCACCGGCATTATTTTTAAATGTGTGATAAAAAGCGACTTACTGAGTTCAAACCAAACAAAATATTTAAGTTTATCAAGTGGTTTCATTGAGCTTTCCGACCTTCTCAGCAGTAAAAACAAGAGACACATCACTAACTACAGAGTAGTGTTGTGTCACGGGTCTCCCTCCGCCAACCGCCATGCGCAATAAACCATCAATCCAGCAGAAGCATCTTTTAAAAATGCCCTTCCTTGCTAATATAGACTTTACACACGTCAACATTCTTTTTCCCTGAAAATTAACCCTATTTTAAGTCTCCAAATGTTAAGGGCCTTGGGCAAAAGTAAACTAAAGGCGGAAGGAAAAGAACCATCCCCTTGCAATGGAAAACAGAAGAAAATGAGAGAAAGATGATGAGGAGGAATTACCAGCTGATTTTGTAACACATCCATGCCTCCCATACACATATATATGAAATCAAAATCTAGACACGGATAACTTGGACATCCAAAGGGGACTGCTACTATTCATACATTCGAAAAGAGTTGTTGAAATTTCTACTCATGAAGCAGCTCTTGTAGGCAGTTTGGGGATTTGAAAATCTCAGGGACTTCACTATCCAGCTTGCAGATGACCTTGTATATAGCCTTCTTCCAGGAAGGATCAACATCTTTGCCTGCGATAATGGCATTGAAAAACTCCCGTAATGTGATCTGCGCAACTTCCAGGAATCTCTCTGGAACCTGCTGATACAAGGAGACAATGGCATTAATAAAGTTTTCAGTTTCAAGTCTCCAGTTCTTCAAAGGAAATTGAGCTAAGTTCTTTCTTTCAGAAAGGGGCTTACATGACACCTGCATTTTCTAAAAATGGCCGGCCTCTATTCTCTTATGTAAAGTCGTTATATATAGTAGCATTGTAATGTGGGGTTGACAGCTTTATAGAGTTTTAGAAAAAGACTTGTGCAAAGGATACATGCAGAACTACTGAAAAACTGGGATCCCATTGTGAATATCTGAGTAGAAAAAAGGGGACATACCTCTGGGATTCCTCATTTCATTAAATAGGTGTATTCCAGAAGCAAGTCTCCACCTAATCGTTCAGAATTTGAATCATATTTCCATTATGAAAACAAAATGTGTTCTCAAAAGTAGAATAATAATTGGCCTTTGATATAAACTAAACTAAACCCACACTATAGATGAAGATAGCGAAAATCTTAGTTTCCTGCTTGTATCAGAGGATTGTTGACTCAGATGTTAAATTGTATATTAAAATAATCTGCACTATAAAGTGCAGGCATACCTTGTTTTATTGCGCTTTGCTTCGCTTTATTGTGCTTCATAGATAGTGCGTTTTTTACAAATTGCAGGTTTGTGGCAGCCCTGTGTGGAGCAAGTCTATCGGCGCCATTTTTCCAACAGTGTCTGCTCACTTCATGTCTCTGTGTCACGTTTTGGTAATTCTCGAAATATTTCAAACTTTTTCATTAATATTATATTTGTCATGGTTATATGTGATCAGTGCTCTTTGATGTTACTATTGCGAAAAGATGCAACTCAAGGCTCAGATAATGCTTAGCATTTTTAGCAATTAAGTATTTTTAATTAAGGTATGTACTTTTTAAGACAAAATGCTATTGCACACTTGATAGACTACAATATAGTATAAACATAACTTTTATATGCACTGGAAAATCAAAAAATTTTATGACTCGCCTTATTGCGACATTTGCTTTATTGCGGTAGTCTGGAATGGAACCTGCAATATCTCTGAGGTATGCCTGTCCTCTATGTACAAAAAAAAGAGTAAGATAATGATATTAACACTGAGTCCCAAAATACAAAATTTGTACTGAATCTTAAAATCCTACATTGAAAAATACTTTACCTTGAGATTAGAATTGCTCCATGAGAGAGTGATTTATGCAGCTGATAGCAATAATAAAACCCCACATTTTTGGACTGCTTATTATGTGTCAGGCACTGTGTTATGTACTGAGTGTGAATTATGTCATTCAGTTCCCCCAACATCTCTGTGATTATTAACCCCATTTTACAGTGAGAAAATGGAGGCTCAGAGAAATTAAGGGAATTGTTCAAAGTCATTGTACTCTAAGATAAACATTCTTCAAGTATTCTTTTCAGAATCCCTATCTGTTAATCCTTTTCTCCCAGAGCAGTGAGTATATATGTGGGTATTTTGTGTGTGTGTTTATTAATTGTTTATTAATAGTTGTTTATTTAATAGTCTAACCTCTTGTCTAGGGAAAGGAATAGCTATTGATGTACTTATTCAGTATTCTTTGTAAGTTACATGGTAAAGCATGGCCTGTCTTTCCCCACAACAAGGAAATGTATTCACAGAATCATTCCATGTACTCATAATTTTCCAAATACACACTGACACTCTGTAGATTTCTTTTAGTGGGGTACTTATACATTAATAATGTTTTATTTTTACAGTTAAGTGCAGACATATGAGAAGTAAAATGCACTGCAGTTATATGTGTAGACAGATCTGTCTACACATATACAAGAGGTATATATTTTCATCTTGGTTCACACTTACCCCTCACCAAAGTAAAAGGGAGGGATTGTCATTTTGAACACATTTGATCCCTTTCTCCACACCTTTTCTCAATTTGTGCAGTGGACCTTTTTATAATGATAGTAACTGTTAAAGAAAACGAAAAAGATACCAGACATCCCTGTCTTATATATTTGGAGTTGGACAAAGAAGTTCAGTGCATCCCATGGCAAGTCACTTGTCCTTTGAAGGAAACCTAATAACACCCCACAAAAAAAGGGCCCCCATCTGGGGCTGATCAGAATCTAGAAAAAGTGAAAAGCTTGAGAAGCCCCTCCCAAAGATATTGGCTAGTTTCTTAGGACACAGTCCCCACCACTGCCTGGAAAATCATGGAAACATCACCTTGTCCCCCATGGATGTGCAAACTCATATACCCCAAAGGCCATTCCCTGCTGAGAATTCATCTGCATTTTCAACTGAACTTTGATGATTTTCTCCCCAACCTCCTACATGTACATGAGTATTTGTGGGATGGGAAGGGCCTGGAAGAGCAATCACCCCTCCTAGTCACCTTATACTAAATAAAAAGTCATTAAGCAGCCTTTTTGAGTACTCCTCCCTCTTTCCCAAAGATGATCCTTTTATCAAGTGGGCATTATTGAGAGAGGGATTCTGGCTGGAGAACAGTTATGCAGTTATGCAGTGCAACTACCCGCTCTAACTACTAGGTTCGGGAGCTGTTAGCCAAATGCTACAGAAACATCATCAGAGTGGTCTTCCTGGCCATTGGCAACAGATCCACGATGCAGATCTATGTTCCTTGAATACTCGGGGATGCGGCCTGGCCTGGCGGAGAGCTATAGGGACAGAGGGTACGGCAGCAACTCCAGATGAAGTCCCACCCACTCCAAGGACCCCCAAGAGATCTGGAGAGCCAGGGGCCAAGGGAGCAGGGCTGATGTTTAAGACAGTCAGAGGAGGGAGGTGCATCTAGAATAGCATCAGCCCTGGAGGAGGGAAGAAGCGTAGTTCTAGGGTTTGCCTGAGAGAACAACTCAAAGTAATTTCTTTGGGGGTGCGTGCAGCCTCCATCCTGTTATTCCTTATCATTCGCCATGCTGGTTACTGGTTTTTAGTGGGTCTTACCCTGTTTTAAACATTCATTTCTTTTGGCAGTAATCTTGGGTTATCCTTTAACATCTTTTGTATTTGTGTCCTGATGTTATTTAACTTTTCACCTATTTATATCTAGTTGTAATGAATTTATCATAAGATGTCTTTAGAGAAGAAGTCCTGGCTTCTATTCTGTGTATCCCTCACAATGCTTCACAGAGTTCTTTCGCATCATCTTTGATAAACAGCTCATAATGAGACCCTGCCTTCTGCTTTGTTCTACACTGCTCTAGAGTCACACTTATCTTCTCCCTAAATACTTATATAAAAAAAGGAATTTTAAAGTAAGGATAGAAAACAGAATTTAAAGACTTGAAATAGATCTCAGAACTCATTTTATAGATGGAGAAACAGATTCTATGAGATGAAGAAATTATGAGATGAAGAGACTCATGTGAAATAACTTATCCAGGTGTCTTTGCATTAAACCATGCTGGCTCCTTTTTAATGCAATTTCCTACTTATAAGAGGCATCAAAACCTTGACAAGTTGTGGATCTGTGGTTTAGAAAAACCACGGAAGAGCTAGTAACTTCAAAATAAGTGCAAATGACACAAAAGATTCCCAAGAGGAGACTATGGTTATTGGTTTATGTTTGGGAAGGGATGAATTCTTTGCAAATGGTTTGCTAATTTCTTGCTTACTTTGAGGCAATATTCATGCAATGGATTGGGCTAGGTAAAAGAAAGTTATAATGAGACCCTCTAGTACTAGAGCAATTAATCTTTTTTGGTGGCTCCAGAGAGGTAAATTGATGGGTAGCAACTGATCTGAGTGCCAAGGAATTCCATCCACAGGTAGAACTATCACCCATGAAAAAGAGACCCTTACCTCTCTGCCAGAAGTTTCCCCAACTGCATTTAACAGAGTAAGGGGCGGGGGAGTCCTTTCTGATGTTTTTTTTTTGGGTATCTTAGAATTCAGGGTTATGAGAACGGTGTTGCCCATATTTTTTCAGTACCTCTTCACACCTAATGGATTTCCAATCACTAATAAACATCTGCAGAAAATCCCTTAGTGACAAGTAATCCCTTATCTAGGTTTCTTTTAATAGAACCCAACAATCTGCAGAATGAACCCTAGAGTATCTCCTCAGCATCAGGTGGCAACAGTCAATCAAGTCCCTGGAATGCAAGACAATGCAGGCCACTGGGAGGGGGAGGGAAGGCCATGCCTTTGGACATGCCACAGGGGAAAAACAAAAGGCTTCCAAAGTCTCTGGCTGGGACTCTGAGGCTATTGTGGGAGCTGCAGTGCTGAGTGTTCTTCAGGAGAGGAGAGTGGAAACTTTGCTTTGATAAAAGGCGTCCCAATATAGGAACCTCACCCCAAATGGTCTTGCCTCTCCTTGACTTGATATTTGGAGGAGAATAGAACTGCGGGGAGGTACTTGAATGCACTCATACATTTCAAGGGGGTTGGCTATCAGCATCCACCCATTTCATCATAATTGTTTGCACTTGAGTCTCCTCAGAGCACATGAGGGCCCTGTGGGCTTAGATGAAACGGGAGAAACGGGAGGATGTTTTCAAGTCTGTCAGCCCGTGCCTGAGTTGCCCATTTGTGCGCACAGGCGCGCGCACACACAGGCGCGCGCACACACGGTGTGTTGGGTGGGTGGTTGTTTTGCTGTTCTTTTTTTTTTTTTTTTTTAATCAGAATGAGTGGCAAAGACACATTTTCCCCCCGTCTTCCTCCTCCTCTTCCCAGTTGCTTTACCTTCAAGGATGATTTGTTTTATTAAACTGACTGTCCCTAGCCTCTGCAGTACATAATAAAAGCCTGACATAGCAGGCTGCCTGCCTTCTGTGTCCTGCAGACACTCATCATAAGTGTCAGGACATACCAAGGTTAGCGGTCACTGGAAGTGTGCTCACTGGCCCAAACCTTGCCAAACGCTCTTGGCAGCTGAATGAATGTCACAGAGAATAGAAGGGGAATTACAAAGGTTAAAAAGAAGACAGCCTCTCCTATTTTCTGGAGATAGAGAAGCTGATTTTTCACACCTCTGAAACATCCATAGGCTCGTCCATCGGCCTCTTGCAGGGGACCTAAACCCTGCCCCTTTCACAGCTCTCCGTGGATGCCTTTCCATCCTCCATCCCCTTTAAAAACTGGTCCACTGGCCTAATTTCATCAGTGGAATGATCTTTGCTGAAATGGACAGAAAACAAACCAGGCATTGACCTCTCTCCCTGGCCCCTCCCCAATAACCAATGGCTCAAATGGCTTATCAAGCTAATCAATCAGTAGATTACGATCTTATCAAGAGAGATCATCTTTTAGGTTCATATTTTAAACTATTTTTTTTTTTTCAAACTTCAGTGGGGAAATGGAAAAGGAAACATATATATGGGCAGAAGTGGCTAACTGATGGGAAAGTAAAATCCTGGCTAGTATTCTGGTGAATTAGTTTGCGTGTGTGGGTTTTCTTTCTTCATCCTCCTCCATTTAAAAAAAAAAATACTATAAAAGGGCAATAAAATGCTGACTGTAAGAAGACCATGTCAAGGAGAAAAGGGTACTGGTATTTTGGATACTCTTCACTGCTCGCCTTGGAGAGAGAGTTATTCTTGTCACAAACCCTTTTGTCTGCATCTGCTGACTGCTTGCCTGTAGCCAGCAGCATACTTTAACTGTTTTGTCACCTCCTAACATCACATGCATCAGCTGTTGGGCTTTTGTTACGGGTATTGTAGAACTAATCCGCTGTGGCTGGTCTACTGTGCAGTAAATAAAACAGAAACGGGCTTCTCAGACAATTCTGCATGAATATTTCAGATGGCTTTTACAACTCCGATTCACAAAATCAAATAAATAAATAACCCCCACAGTCCCCCCCAGCCTCTACCCACACAGAAACAAAACCCCTCAAACTAGACCCAGATGCCTCCAACTCAACTGCATTGAAGGC
Organism: Balaenoptera ricei; assembly: GCF_028023285.1. NCBI lineage: Eukaryota > Metazoa > Chordata > Mammalia > Artiodactyla > Balaenopteridae > Balaenoptera > Balaenoptera ricei. The sequence continues at coordinate 150,890,589 of NC_082639.1, forward strand.
ACTGACTTGAGCCTTCAAGCAATTGTTTGAGTGAAGTTGAAAGAATAGCGATCTCTAAACTTCAACACTGTGGTGTTTGTATTTATTATTAGAGTTAAACACGTCTGATTCCGAAAACTGGGTAAGAGGCTTTGAAAATCTCGAGAGCTACTTTTCTCCTTGGGCTTTCTAAAAAAAAGATGTAATGCCATCAGTAGTATATAGTTAAAGTTGCCCTATCAAACCGCTTTTATTGTTTCCATCTGCATTTTCTTCCCTTCCACTCATCTGAAAGGGGTCAAAGGAAGATGCTTGTGCATCTAATTCATCCTAAGAGCCTTTCCAAAATGTTTAACCTGTACTGGAGCACGAAAGGAAAAGCAAACTTTGGGCCAGGATTTTTGAAACTGAATTGACGTCGTGAGTTCTCTTAAGGGATAAATAATGTACTAACCATATACAGTGAGGCATTTTTCTAGACGACTTCTAAGTGTCTTTGGAGAAGTTAAAAAGAAAAAGGGCATCTGTACGTGGCTGCGTGCATGTGCACACACACAAACATCAAGATCCTAGGAAAGGAGACAAAGTTGAAGTACTTTCCCGAGCATTCATTCACCCTAGTGTGCACGTGATTCCTCTAAACAAACTCTCCCATCCCTGATGTTTGTTAAGTAAATATTGATCAAGGAGAGACATATCTCCTGACGGCAGTGGCACAAGCTGGGGACTTAGACTGCAGACAGAGTGGACTTAAATGGATAAACTCAGATGCTTTAGTAACTCCTCACTGAGATTATCAGACAAAAAGGGAAGAACAGATACGTTATTGCTGTTCCTCTCCACTGTCTCACTCTCACTGAATTCTCCTGCCAGAGGTGGAAGAGGGGAATCGCGGACCTATGAAAGATGGTGGCAAGATGCTGTGACTACGGGGTCTCCCTTAGCAGTCACACACGCATTTATCCTGTGTGTACAGCCTCAGACTAGCTGGCCCTTCAGAAGGGCAGAAAGGGTGCAGGGAATGGTGAGATTGTGTTCCAATGCCCTCTCATTATGGGGAAGGATTGGATGGGAAAACAAGCACGAATGTGCTTTGCAAAGTGTAAAACAGTATCCAAATGTAAGGTGGTGGTTAGAACCTTAAGGAGGAGTCCATCCACTTCCTAGGAGCCATTTCACTGTGATTATTAAGGGTATGCAAAGCAGTGTCTTGAGAGATGCTTTGAGGTGGTTCATGTGGCTGATTTTATTGGCCGAGTCAACACATTGAGAAAAGTTGCTTTGTGTTGCCCAAGTTTTATTTCAGTCATTTCATGATTGTGACTAGAATCCTGTCAGGGGCTGAACGGCCACATAAGCTTCCCTGGAAAGGCCAATTTTAAAATCAACTCCAGAGACTAGGTTTTGTGTATTAGGCACTGAGCACCACAGTCAAAGAGCAAGGTGTGGTATTTAAGAGTTCCTACCAAATGGCTACATGGCGTTTAAATTTTAATAGGATGCTCGCACCTCTGTTTCAAAGGACTGGAATTATTCAGGGAGCATCGGCTACAAAACTGCTTGCAGACGCTACACTGAATGAGGCCGAGGAAGATTCTGCGGCCACAACTGGGCTTCAGACTAAAGTCTCTTTGACTCTGATGCTCCAGGTGGTTTCAGCTTTCAGGGACCTTACGGGATTAGGTTAGCGTGATGCCCACACAGCTTTAGGCCTATGAGTGGGCTCACCTCCTACTTACGTGTTTTGCTACTTAAATATGTGAAGGCTAAATGCTTATAGGAAGTGGTTAGAGTTCAAGGCTATCCTTAAAACAAAACAACGAAAAAAGAACCCCCCCGCTCCGCCATGTTTCCTCCGTCTAAGCAAAGGAACACATGGCAGTAACAGTCTGTATCATTTTTTTTTTGTAAACCTTCAAAAGAACAATGTTCTGTTGAGCAAAATTCAGTAGCATTCTGTAAACATTAATTTAAGGAAATCAATAGACTCAGTGAACTAAAGCCATATTGCAAGATAAACTGGCCAGAGTGCCACTTTGTCAAATAGATTTTCGTTTTCTCGGCCTGATAAAGACAGTTTCAAAACGGGGCAAACGTGTTGCAACCAAGGTTTGAAAAGTATGTGGCCTTCAAACAGCCTGCTCATTCTTCCTACAAAGCTGGATAAACATACTTTAAAAATGATAAGATAGTTTAGAATTGATCTGGCTTTCAAATTTTACATAGGGTAGATTTCTTGGTTGTCTCACAGGAAAAGAGAAAAACAAAATAATGCGCGCGTTCAGAATAGAAAATAAATGTACTTGGGAGAAGGGGTTAAATTGTCTTGAGAAAACGAGCTCTGGGGGCAGTGTCAGTTGATGCTTGATTTTAAAAAAAGAAAGGAAGAAAGAAATCTTTATTCATGCTGACCTGATGGGCAACAGGCTTTCTTGCCAAAAATCCAAAAGCCAAACTCTCTAGTGGGTTTGGGATCAGAGGTTTCAGCGGGTGCAAGCCACTCCGTTCTGGGAGTACCATGCAATGTCAGGTTAATATGCAAGGGAGGGGCTGGGGGCGGGGAGGCCAACCTGGGGAAGGGCCGGGGAAGGACCCTGAGCGAGCGAGATCCACGCAACAGCCTCAAGGTTTCTCTCAACCAGCCTGCAAGAACTGCAGGGATAATTAGGAAAAGTGGCAAAAGGAAAGCCTGTCTCTTGTCTGTGGCCACAGCAGGGGCCTGCACTGAGCTTGTGGGAATACACTTCCAAGTGAAATTGCCCGCCATCCCCTGATGCCACACCAGCTCTTATAAATGCCGGCAAAGTGGCGCCCGGCTAGGACATGGTGCAAACAGTCCGTTGGAGGGAATGTAATAAAAAGAACGAATAGTCACATGGGAACTGCGAGGAGGGAGTTAAGGATCTACCTTGACCGGACAGTGGAACGCCATGGAAAAGAATGCCAGGCAGTGGACTCTGGTCTGCGGTGTGGCCGTATGGGCCTGGCCATCACCCCTCACACGGACTTCCCTCAACAGCACGAAGGAAGGGCCAAGGCTGCCCTGAGGAGTTTCTTTGTTTCCTCATCTGAATTTGCATCTTTTACCTTTTAAGAGTGGGTATTCACAAAATACAGAATTCACAATAAAATTCCTATACCTTTCAGATGTTGATAACATACACATTGATAAAATGTGCTGGGATTGAGCATTTTGAAAAATTGTGACTTTAGGTAATAAAAAAGACTGTCTTCACATTGATGCTACCTGTTAATAATTTGTGTATACATTTTAAACTGTGTAAACATTCCATTGGCAGCTTTGCCTATAGATACCAAGATAAATAAAACCATCTCTCCCACAGCCCCAGAAAAGGAAGTACTAGCTTGCTGGGAATGGAATGACGAATGTCTTTATAATAAACTCTATGAGGCTGTCAAAATTATTTTGTGCCGCTGAAATCTGGTTCACCAAATATACCTAAAGCGGCTAGTTTGTTTGCTCATGCTTGTCTTGGTGTTGTATGTATTAGGAAATACAATAGTTGTCATGTTATTTGTTGTAATGAGTTAAATTTTCCTTCTCTCCCAAACACGTCTTAACACATGACTCCAAGTTTAAATGAGCATCAATCAAAATAAAACAAAAACAAAATCATAGAAAAGGCATCAAAAACTAAAATCTAATATTTTCTCCCATCCTTCCACCCCCGAGAGACTATAAAGATACTCCCCCATCTTAAAAACAAGGGTGAGGGCTTCCCTGGTGGTGCAGTGGTTGAGAATCCACCTGCCAATGCAGGGGACACGGGTTCGAGCCCTGGTTTGGGAAGATCCCACATGCCGCGGAGCAACTGGGCCTGTGAGCCACAACTACTGAGCCTGCGCGTCTGGAGCCCGTGCTCCGCAACAAGAGAGGCCGCGATAATGAGAGGCCCACGCACCACGATGAAGAGTGGCCCCCGCTTGCCGCAACTAGAGAGGGCCCTCGCACAGAAACGAAGACCCAACACAGCCAAAAATAAATAAATAAAAACAGCAAAAAAAAACAAGGGTGAGCTCTCTGCTGGAATGACACATCTGGTAGGCTGTTCGGATAAGATCTGGACCGAGACTACTGCATCAAAGAAGCATAGTTTTGGAACTTCAGAACTAGAAAGGATCTCAGAGAGTTCATGTTCTACCAAAGAGAGAAAAAGCCTCAGCCAGGGGTCGGCAAACTTTTTCTATAAAGGGCTGGACAGTAAATACATAGGCTTTGTGGACTACATTTGGTCTCTGTTGCATATTCTTCTTTTTCACAATGCTTTACAAATATAAAAACCCTTCTTAGCAAGGGCCATAAAAAACAGATTCAGTGCCAGATCTGGCCTGTAGGCCAGAGTGTGCCAAACCCTGCTCTCAGCCAAACTTAAGAGCTAACCACTTTTCTGAAGGCCTAATGCTCTTTCATTCTTCTCTAATCCTGTGTCCCTCACTGGGTCAGCACACTAGTTGTTCTTGCAAGGGTAGCTGGGATCAACATACCCGAATTCAACCTACATTGTCACGCCACTCCTCAGATGCGTGTAAGGCTGGCCGTGTCTACAGGAATAGTTAATGGACCACACAGAGAGATGCGAAGAGCCAGGTGGACCTCAGTCTTGCCCTGCTTTGACAGGGAGCTTTTCGTTAGGAGCTTTCCTGCCAGCAAATATTCAAACGAACTACACGGAGGAATCTATCCCTCCTTCGTGACACAGGTAATGAATCGGCTTCGATGGAAAAATAAGCAGTATACCAGTCACTCTGCAGCCTTAACTAACTTCCCTTCAAGTCAACCCCATGAATTATGTGCCCACCGCGTCTGAGTTCAAGACAGGCTGATAGTGCTTGAAGTTTAACTTTTGCTACCATTACTGGGTGAGGCAGTAGGATAAATAGGGCCAAGCTTGCTGCCCTTCTTGGATGGGAGATTATTCAAAAACAACATGGCATCAACTCTCCAATATTGCATGAAGGAAGCTGGGGCACAGATAATCCACAGTTACTCCTGTTTCGTTGGAGAATGCATTACGTGATTGTTTTCTGCAGGGGTTTACCTTCATAATCAAGCTTTGCCCAGGCTAACATCAAAACTAGTCTGTGTGCCCTTTATTCATGTGGATGGAGCAATGTGAGTGAGAAGCCTAGGGAGAAATTGCTAGGAAGTGGGGTTGAGGCAGGACAATGAGAATAGCATTGTTCAGAGTAAGCACCAAAGAAGGCACTGGGAGATACGGATGTTAAATGAACAGAGCTTCGGAGAACACCAGGTCACGGGAGACACCGCCTCTCTGCTGACAACAGCTGATGCATCCCCAATAATATCTGGGTTGTTTTGGGAAGGGACTGGGATGAAAGGCAAAAAAGTCAGAAAAATTCTGCTTTGTGTTCTAGGGAACTCTATGGGTTTCTCCTCCAGGATTACCCTTTGCAAAACTAAGTATGAGCCGTATTTCAAAAGCAACCTAAGAGTTTTGTGAAGGGCTTTGACATTCCTTTTTCAAGAAAGGTAAATATCTTGGAAAGTCAGAGAAACAGATTCCAGAAGGGCCCCGGGAGCCTTTGGAAGTCCTCTCGAACACCTCATGGGTCCTACCGACACCTCATGGGTCTTGAGGTAATGTTTGCGGTGGGAAGACTTAGGATGCTGTTGAGACCTGGGACTGGCCCTGCTGAAAGGCAGGGTCAGGAGTCTACATACAAATTATTTTGTACACCTTCAGGTCATTTAAGATGATAAATCTTTGGGAATTCCCTGGCAGTCCAGTGGTTAGGACTCCACGCTTTCGCTGCTGAGGGCACGGGTTCAATCCCTGGTTGGGGAACTAAGATCCCGCAAGCTGCGCAGCACAGCCAAAAAAAAAAGATGATAAATCTTTGAAAAATACTCTCTGTATTAAAGGAAGTACAGTGGCCTTGAAAGCATAGCTGACTTCTGCTTTTGATCATGCCTCTGCCTTCACCCCTACTCAAACCCCCATATCTGTTCTTAGTGAATATATTACCTTTTACTAAAAGTCATTTTTAGTACCAGATTTTATTTTCCACCGTTAAGGTCGCCTTAAAAAAAAAACAGAGGTTGGGTACAATTACCGTAAGAAAGATAGAAAAAACATATCCAAGTGACCTGTGTGAGGATTTGATACCTCCCAAACACAAACTTGTACATACAAAATCCCAGTGGAAAAGACATTCCTGATTGATTACTATCATTTGGGACGTGCTTAAAGGGAAGGGTGATGTTGCTTTTACAAAAACTACCAACCAAGCCTAGTAGTGACGGTAGTTATACCATCTAAAACAATGAGTTCTGTCTCGAGAGAGGGGAGATGTTGTATAGCCTACAGAAGTTAATACGTATTACACAGGCCGATTGCCTGGGCTGAGTTGTGGCCTCGGTGGAATGTGTGTGGGGACAGGTATACAGGCTCTCTGTTAGTTTGTTCAGGTCCATATCGTCTCCTAGAAAACCCACAGGCATGAGGGCTTCTCGGATGAATGACCTCACTGTTTGGCTGCCCTAGCCACCACAACAAAGTGAGCAGCAAATATAATGCCAATAAATTGTCTATGAATTTGAAAAATTCGCCTCTATAATCCCAGCAAGGGAGTTGCCACATCTCCAAGGGCACTGTTAAAAGATCTGCAAAGAGGACCATGGGAGAACACTAAACTGGGCACCCTGGAGATTTTTACTGAGATAATTAAGCCACAGCAGCACCCCAAGGGTGGAAGTGGTTCCACCTGGTTGCCATCTGTATTCCCAGGGTCTCCACAGTCACTGCTTAAAGCTTTGCATCCTGCACAGGACTTATGTAGAGAAGGCAGAATGTCTTCTGTTCTAGAATCGCAGAATTTCAGAGCTAGAACAAAGCTCTGTCTTGAATCTTATCACTTTACAGGTGAACAAAGTGGAGCCCACAGAGGCAGGTGTTGCCAGGGGCAGACCCTCCAATCTGGGGCTCCTTCCACACTACCCTGTCATCTCGTGGCTGCCCTTCTCATCTGACCCATGACTCCAGAAGCCCGGAGCTGTTCCGGGCTGCTGTCATCTTTATAGCCAACCCTGGGGCAGGAGGAATCACTTTCTCTTTTCAAAACCAGTTTTGCACTGACTCTTTGTCCCAATTCTAACGGGAGCTCTCTGTTTGCTCTTCTGTTTGTTTGTTTTCCTGTTTAGGGTCAGCAGGAAATGATGCAAGAGTTGGATTACTGACAGTGGCGACAAGGTAACTTTTCTTTGGCTTGACAAATGAATGAAAGCAAATGCTTATATAGCGCTGACTTTGTGCTAACATATTCATGGGCATTCATTTAATTCTCACAACAACTCTGTGAGGTAGGCACTATCATTTCCCCCATTTTACAGATGAGGACACTGAGGCAGGCACAGAGAGGGTAAGACACTTGCCAAGGTTTCACTGCTAGAAAGTGTCAGCGCTGGGATTTGATCCCAGGGACTCGTTCCAGAAACCATGCTCTTAAGTTCTACACTATTATTAGTCCAGGACCATTGACATTGGAAAGACTCCCCCAAAGGAAGTCCCTTTTAAGATCTCAAGGTGACGTTTTTATATAAAATTATACCTACTTGTAAGTGAACATTTTGTTTCCTGCTTGAGAATAATACAGAGATCAGAGCTTTCTTGCCTTAGTTGTCATTTTTATAGACTCAAGCCCAAGGCTAAGGCTGTGTCTTCATGATGTCAAACACTCCAATACGTTATCTACAAAAACACTGAAAACATCTGCACAGCAGGGTGGATCTGTGCAATTTTTACTTGGCTGGATATGTTCTGTAGACACAATCAGATTTGCAAGAATACTTGCCAAGGGTCTCATAAATTGGTCTCATAGGATCATTTTAACCAGTAAGTGCTACTGAGATGCTAGTCAAGAAATCCAGCTTCTGAGGATGAACTTTGGGGGCAATCAAAAAAGTCGCATTGGAGGTGTATGTGAGGTATAAAACCCGTGATGTGGCCGCCCACTGGAATTCTGCCCTGTTGTCCTGTAATTGTAACTGTCCCTCAGGAAAACATGGTCCTGCCGGAAGAGCATTACAGAAGGGCTGCTAAAATGATCAAGCACAGCCCACTTACTGTATGAGATTAGACTTTTAAAAAGGATTAGAGCTCCTTAATCTGGAGAGATGAAGATTAAGAGGGAGTAATGATCAAAGTCTATAAAATCAGAGAGGAAATGGAGAATATGGCCCCAGTCCTGTTCACAAATCCCAGGATATTCTAACAAGGGATATCCCTTTGGAGTTCCAGGGAAATCACTTTAACAGCCATACAAAGAAGATACTATTTTCACAGCAGGTAAGAAATTTAGAGAATTACTACCTTGAGAAGTGGTGTATTCTGAGAATGGAGTTACATTCTTAAAAAGGTTTAAATAAACCCAGGGGTGATAAAACCATAATGATCTAAAAATGGCAGGTTAGGAATGTTCTGGGGACATCCTGAGTCTTTTGAAAATGATGCAATCAGTGACAGGTACCCGCCTCTCTCTACATGCTCCCTGCCCAGGGCTGGTGGCCTACTGATCTGGCCACCTCTGTCCTCACTTTGTTACCTGGCTTGTTCCTAATATTCAGAACAGGGGTCAATGACTCGTAAGCTCAGAAACCTAGTACAAAACAGCAACTCGGGCTTCCCTGGTGGCGCAGTGGTTGAGAATCTGCCTGCTAATGCAGGGGACACGGGTTTGAGCCCTGGTCTGGGAAGATCCCACATACCGCAGAGCAACCAGGCCCGTGAGCCACAACTACTGAGCCTGCGCGTCTGGAGCCTGTGCTCCGCAACAAGAGAGGCCGCGATAGTGAGAGGCCCGTGCACCGCGATGAAGAGTGGCCCCTGCTCGCCGCAACTAGAGAAAGCCCTCGCACAGAAACGAAGACCCAACACAGCCAAAAATAAATATAAAAATAAATAAATAAATAAAAAAGATTACTATTAAAAAAAAAACAACAAAAAAAAACAGCAACTCATTCCTCGGAGGGGGTTTTCTTTAATCCTTGCCAGGGTCTTTGTCCTAGGATTCCGAATTAGAATTCAGGACAATGATCTGACCATGCTTCCCATAAAAATATGAACTTACTCCTTTCAGTAGACCTTAAAATTAAAATCTACATTTTACTCAAACAGAGGGACATTGGAAACATCTTATGTTGCAGTGGTGGGGGGATAGAACTGGTTAAACTCTCTATTGGAGAAGCTGCTAACACAGATCAATTAATTCACATTTAAGGGGAAATTAAACATACCGATTATGTAGTACCCATCACAGCCCAAGATATTAAGCTCTAAAATTTACTGCAGTTAATGTAGAAATCAGCACACCTTAACAAAAGCTGTGGCTCCGTCAAATATATAGAATAAAACTTGAGAGAAATGTTTTAGCTCGTTTCCAAAACAGCCACGTGTTCGTCACTTTCAATATCTAATAATAGGTCATTGTTGGGGAGCCAAAGGCAGCCAAAAATAAATAAATTTAAAAAAAAAAGGTTATGACAGCAGGAGGAGGGAGCAGGGGATTTTGAGAGGGGGTAGAGTGCAGACGAAGATTCCATGCAGAGAAAAAGAACCTTCAGATGACTATAACATGCTCAGCGAGGCATGAAGAATATTTTCTGTACTCACATTTTAGACTGCTTGCTGAAGATTGGTAATACGTGGCAATGTGCAGAAGGAAATAAAAGAGCCAAGGAGAGGGAAGGGGCTGTGGGAGAAAGGCATCCATCTCCAAGCAATGTCTAATAACTCCTCATTCTAACCCTAAGTACCATTGTAAGTTGGGAGCAATCCTGTGGTATCTTTTCAAACCGCAAGTTTGAAAACGTTAGTCCTCACGTTGGGGAGATATTCAGAATCACTATTCGTTTGGGGAGGAGAAAAGTAGGAAGGTGGGAAGGGGTGAGGATGGGTTAAGGGGTAAAGAGTCGCCTTGTTTCGCGTCGTACACTTTCAAGGGCTCTGGGCAAAAACACTGGGACATCTGGAGTTCAGAAGTCGAGGAAAATGGGGAAGAACCAGGAAGATGAATACGCGATCATCAGCTACACAAAAGAACGGAGCAGAAAGAAGCCTGGATTTGGGCACTCGCGTCTGGCAAGGAGGCCGCCAGCAGGGCTAATGAAGCATTTGTGGTGCAGGACGATTGCCAGCGCAACAAAGAAGATGTGCTTGGGCTCTGCAGATGTGCCAGGGCCCCCAGAGCAAAATAATGACATAATCACCATCAGTGTCACAGACCAGACTGTACACAAGGTGACAGGGGAGCAGGGGGGCTGTAATACACACACGGGGAGGACTCGCCAGGGCCCACGGCGTCTGCACCCTGAGGCCTGGGATGCAGGCAGGACTACCTGCCCACCTCTCTCTAGCTGTATCTCGCATCCTAAAGTGAGGCTTGTTCCCCACCATTGGTGGCTGTGTTTTATCCAATCCCAGCTACTCCTGAAGAGGCCACAGAAATCTGAAAAGCTTACGAGAGATTCAGACTGGTTGGAAAAGGCTGGAAAAAGAGAAGGAAGGGGAGAAACGGAAGGAAAGAGTTTTGAGTCAAACTCCCTGTGATTCTGCTAAGTTCTGTGCTCCAACTTCCACGAGCCCGACCCTAGCCATACAACCCGAGGGACAAACATTAGCATGAGTGTCAAGGTTTCCTGCTGCAAAGAAAATGCAAGAAATATTTGGGGGCGCCTGGGAGGGAGGATCACACAGTAGCAATAAATGGTCCACCTCAAAGCGAGCACGAAAACAACAGGAAGGCAGGAGGGAGCTGCCCCTGCCCATTTTAAACAAGGTCTCTCAGCTGGCCTCGGCACCTGCCCTGGCTCCGGCTTCGTAAGGTGGGTGTGTTAGTACAGCTGTCTGGCTTTTAAGTGACTTTTGTCAGTTTGAAAGTGAAAAGTCTGTTTGAGGAGCTGAAAGAACAATAGCCCAGAGGCCGGAAGAAGGGCTGGCAACACAAAGGACTTAGACTACACTACTGTCCCTTTTCATTGCTTCTAATGAAAGATTCATAAGAATAACTTTAATTTTTTATGATCCCCTTTTTGGTATGACTCTATTCGTTGTGTCAACTTCCAGATCCAGGTTCTCTTTAAATAGCAAAGGGTCTGTGGTGAAAGTGTCTTCAAAGAGCAACAGGGACAGAATAGATTCTGGCCATCCTGTAGGCCCATTTCTCCAGAAGACGCTGCTCTCAGGGACACAGAAATGCTCTTTAAATACGGTTTCCTTCTGCCTTGAGGTCTCCGTGAACACTGCAGGGAAGCGATCTTAAACCTCTCTAACGTGCTAGTTCAACTGCTCCTAGGAAGAACGATTCTATTTGTTTTCTTGGCTTCACTCTATTTAACAGGAACAGTGGTATAATCATCATTAATCGCTCTCTTTTCCCTTTACTTTTCAAATAGCTGTCTCCATAGTGCATCTTTATTTGGTATCTCAGCCAAAAGGGCAGGGGTGGGGGGGGGGGGGCGGCGGGGAACAGGTTGTATTTGTTTTATGTCCTGTTACCAAATAGCACTGAAGACTGGCTTGAGGCAATCGCTGAAGGTGAAACAATATTTTAAAACGAGGATGATCTACTTTCAAGAACCAAAGTCCTACGCTTCATCAAAAGAATGTTTGCAAAAACACTCATTCTGGCAAATGTACACTGAAGTGGTTAAGAGAAGTGAGTGCATAATCATTTCATTTTCTGCCCTATGGCTGAAAAAGAACCAAACAGTTAAAAGTGCAATAAAATCCTGGGGGCGGGGCTGGGGTGGGATGGGGTGAGGAAATGTGATTTAAAATGTTATCTGCCACGTGAAAAGGGATCACCAACTTTTGAACAAGCCTGGGGTTCGCTCAATGAGTTTGTTTAATCTAGGCGAAATAAACAGGCTGCTTTTCAAAAGGTGGTTAGACCTGCAGACATTTAATCCAGGATGGGCTGAACACAATGATACCGACCCACTGAAAGCTCCAACCACCACCGGCAGCTCACAGCAGAGGATGGGCTCTCTTTCTCCTATTGATAACCCTTTGTGGGGCACAGAGAAAGAGGCGAGGCGACGAGAACTGAACGTCAGACAATGGCCATCATGCCACACACTGTCTCTGAACTTTCCTCGTCTCTGAAGGACAATTAATTATGAAGGCCTTAGGGGTAGGTCGAAGCAAGGGAAAAACCCAATGCTGTCCCAGCAGTGGCCACGGCTGCCACCTCTGTGTTTGCTAAATGGCTTTGCCTGTTGGGGTACAGCCACCAAGAGAGCCAATAGATCACTGGGCGGGGGGGAGGTGTGGGAGGAAAGCAAAAGATTTTTTTGTGTGTGCGCCTGCCCTTGTATAATTCTATTCTCACTGTGAACTCATCCATACACAAAACACAAGGACAATTTTTTTTTTTTTTTTAAAGAGAGAAAAGCCACAGGGTAGGTTGCAGCAGAAACGGCCTCTCAGTGGTGTGTTAAAAAGGATGGTCTTTTCACCAAATCATTTCACAGAGGCAAAACAGACAAACACAAAGAGTTGAGACTTTTTCTCTGACATTAAATGGAGTAACTGATAAGGTCAGACATATGATACCTAAAGACATGAATCTGTGAACTCTTGAAGTCAAAGGGCCTCTCTGTGCCGAGGAACAATCTTTCAAAGGAAATAGATCATAGAACTCCACTGAATCTGCTTTAAACTTTATGAAGCAGGAGGAGAAAAAGCTCTAAGTAGGGAAGCTTGACAGAAGAGCCTTGAACTATTTTCTGAAGGAAAGATGAGACCCTCCCTAGGCTGCCACAAAACATCTTTTTTTTTTTTTTTTTTCTAAAGGCTCCTCTGAACTTTGATACCAAGACACTGCCATTGAAAGCTGTATAATTATGTGCTATAGCCACTGTAGAAAATGCTTTGTTCCCCCCAACAAAGGACAATAAGCAAAGTAAAGCGACATTACACTGTATCTTTTTCTTTAAGAATGTTGAGAAAGGTCATGGAATGCTATAACTAATAAAGCTGTTGAGTAAGGAGGTTTTAACGTTGATCTTACTGTGCCTGAATGTAACCCAATGACAAAAAAGACACAGGGCGCTAAAAAATGCAATGACATTACCAAATAGATGATAAATCAATGGGCCTGCTTCATTATACTGATCAACACCTTGAATCCCAAATGGACAGCGGTGCAAAAATGAAGCTTCAGGCATGCCTGTGCCTGAGGGCACCCTGTGCCCTCCCCCACCCCTGCCAACCCCCCCTTCCCCCACCCAGCCTGGCGTCTTTACTGCTCCCTCCTTCAAATTTCAGGCAATCATTCTGTACAAGGAATATGTTCCCAGACAGCCATGTGTGTACATATATTTAGAGAACATTCATTTAGTCTCTTAAAAGATCAATTTGGCTTGTCAACGGGGGGACTGACAGGGAAAGAAATGGTAAAGATTTCTTTTCCTCCTCGCCACCCACCAAGAGTGTGTCGTGTGATCGTTTAAATGGCACCTTGGCTTTGAGGCCAAAAGACTGCCAGAGCAGTAAAAGGGTTTCCCTCCTGTGCCAGTTTTCCAAATGATCACTCATATTTAAGTATCTATTTGGAGCCGAGGGAAGCGCTCCCTAAATCCACCTGTCCTCATTTTTCTTTAAAGAGGTGACAGGGCGAATGAAAGACTTCCAAATATATTAAATCTTCTTAAACGCGCGTCGTGTGGAAAGCGGGAGTGGGCTGGGCACGGGGGTGAGCCTGGTGGAGGAAGTAGATGCACTATATGTGTTTAAGTGTCATGTGTTTGGGTGGGTGTGTGCGTGGGGGGATGTGAGGAGTGCTGCCTTTTCATTTTCTCGTTCTAAGAGGAGAGTGAGAAGACACAGAGAGAGGCCTGCAGAAGTACCCTTCTTACCTGTCATGTGACACCTAGAGAAAAGTCAAACCACAGGCTCCACGATGGAGCGTCTGCCCCGTGAGTTATTAGTATCTTAGGAAATGACATTTACAAGCCCGCTAATCAATGAATCAAGTTCTCTTTTCTATTTGTTTCTAAGCCTTCCATCCAAAACCCTGGGTCTTTATGGAAGGCAAGGGAAGTTAGTCACTCCTCCTGCGAGTTTGGACCCTGCCCGAGGTTAACTGGCTAGCCACTAATGGCCCACGGGGGACGCCTGGTTGACCATGGCGGGGGAAGAGCTAGCTCATGGGAATGGAGAAGGAGAAGGAGTGTTCAGGGCAGTCTTGGAAATTGATCGTGAGCCTTGCCTTCTTTCCTGCCCCAGTTGTGAGGGAAACAAGAAAAGCAATACAGTCCAAGGCACATGCCCCTACGGTCAGAAGGATCAGCCCAGATGAAGGTGCCTGCTACATTCTCTCCCCAACCTCCACGCAGGCCAGCCCAGACCCCAATCTCTGGGTCATCCTGCCTTTCTCAGCGGCCAGCCTACCTCAGTCAACCTAGGGTAGTGGTCTTCCGGCTCCATGAGCAGTGCGTTTAACCTTTGTGACTTACACAGATCGGTTGCCTTAGTCGAGTTCTCTGCAAAAACGTGTAAACCTGCCTTGGAAACTGACAGCACGCATTGCCTTCTTTCCTTGCCACAGTTGTGAGGGAAACAAAAGTAATAAAATTCAACTCCTATGCCCCTGAAGTCAGAAGTATCAGTGTGATTTAAAAACTGGGAAGGAATCCCAAACCTCCTTTCCCTCCCTATAAAAATCAATTTTGGAAGCTCTTCAAAATGAAGTGAGAATGAAGCATGGAAATATATACCATAACACCTGGAACGACAAATTTATTGTTACCATTCTCATTTAACGTGAGAAGCGGAAGTTAAAAATGCGGCCTGTCGCTGAACGTGCCTCTCTGAACACCTTCACGGACTCGTGTTGGGAGGGAGATGCCTGACCCCTGTCCTGTAGCCAACTTTCTTCCCTTGAGCACAAGCTGAAAGCGTGGTTCATCCCCCCCTACCCGCCCCCTTCAGTGTCTTCTTCCACATCCCCTGGGTCTTCTCAAGCTCTCACCACCCCAAGTCTGAATGCCGTGCCAAGAATCTTGGCAATTGTGTAAACTGATACAAAAGGCAGAACAGGCTCTCCTGTCACTTAGAAGGTTCTGACTCATACAAGCCAGGAAATGCGCAGGGTCTAGAAGAGCAGGGAGATGCAAGCCACTCCCTCTGCACTAGTGATAAACCTTCCCCATCTGCTTTATTTTCCCGCAGGCCAGGGGTCAGCAGCCACTCCAGCCTTGAGAGCCATCAGCAGCAGGGGCTGGAGGGGGGTGGTGCTTAGCAGTGACAGAGGTGCCACCAGCAAGCTTATGACAGAGGCAGAGATGGAGCAGAAAGCTGAGAAAAGACAAGGGTAGGAGGAGGGAAAGAAGGAAGGAGAAGGTAGCAAAGGACAGAAAAGCGTTAGCCTCACCCTCGCTCTCTCTCTCTGGCTCCCCTGTTCCCACCCATTTAGAACTACTTTAAAAACAGTATAAAGCTTTAGGCAAGCTGAAGTATTTCTTGTATTAATATCCATATCATTAGTACTCACATTAAATTAGTTAATATTGGTAGACCACTTAGAAGAGTGCCCAGAACATACTAAACAGTCAATAAATGTGAGCTATTTTATCATTGCTACAAACCACTGATTAACTGATTGAGAAATTTTAAAATGCAATCAAGAAGACGTTTTATTATTCGGCCAGCCAATAGTTGGTTTAATATATTCCTTTAAATTGATTGGATCTTTGGGCATCATGTAGGCATAACTTCGGTCTCTCTACTAGGCCCCATCTCTGTTTAAAAATTTAAAAATAAACCAGGTGTACAGGTCTCTACTTTGCCATCTTCTTCACTTGCTCATTTTAGGCTACAGGTTCACTTGACTTGCCCTTCAGGGGAGAAACTTAGATGCAAAAGTCAAGCAGTGCATGCAATAGCAGCTGAGGTATCAGATAGAGGTGCTGGGTCTACTTCTGGCTCAAAGCCACGGTCCACACCGGAAGAGCAACAATGATAAGATCAGTGGCTTTTTTTTTTTTACAAATTTATTTATTCATTTTTGGCTGTGTTGGGTCTTCGTTGCTATGTGTGGGCTTTTTTTAGCCACAACTACTGAGCCCGCGTGCCACAACTACTGAAGTCTGCGCGCCTACAGCCCCTGCTCTGCAACAACAGAAACCACCGCTATAAGAAGCCCGCGCACTGCAACGAAGAGTAGCCCCCACTCGCCGCAACTAGACCAGTGGCTTTCTAAGCATCTCACTTAAGCACTGACCTCCATGCACAAAGGCACAGAAAAGAAGGATCATCTTATCTGAAGCTTTTATTAGTAAGTGCCCCAAACTGAGAGGCTAAATTAAAAACTATTTCATGATATTAGGATCATACGTGGTGGTAGGGGTGTGTATGTGCATATCTGTGGGTAAGTGGAGGGGGCAGGGCAGAATCCAGCTCCTGCTTTGTTCTCAGCACATTTCCGGAAAGAGCCTAGTTTTTACCGAAGGAGGAATAAGGCCCAGAATAGTCCAATAACTTGTCTGAAGTCACATGAGAAGTGACAAAATTGCTCCCTGGGCCCCATACTCTTTGCACTGAAGCAGTCTTAAAATAGACACTGCAGATAAAGGAGAGGTGGCCTGGCTGGAAGTGGATATGATTCACAAAGAGAGGAATATCAGATGTTAATCATATTAAAGGAGGATTTAGATGATGCTAAATGGAGCAGCTTGTTGGGTATCTCTTGATTCCAGCCATCCCCTGTTTGTGTCATTTTGGCCCTTGCGCTGAGTAGGGGATTAAAACCAACCAGGTAAGGTTTAAACGACCCTAAAAAGTCCTAATGGGCACTGTCAGGGTTTGTTCTCTTGAGTATGTTCCTCGGCAAAAATGCACAAACCATCCCATGGATCTCGGGCAATTCTTTTATGAAGCTCGACGCATGCTGCCAAACGAATATTTATCATAATAAACTGTAATTAGTTCACTAGCACACCGTTGAATTCTCTTAGCTCAAAGTTGACAGCAATAGACTTATCAGAAAGGGGGTGGGGAGAAGTGAAGCTTTTAATAAGATTTCTTTAAAATGTGTAGCCATCGTCATCATGCAGGGGAAACGGGTTCGATCCCTGGTCAGGGAACTAAGATCCTGCATGCCACAAAGTGTGGCCAAAAAAAAAAAAAAAGTTTAGCCATTGTCACATTCTTCAGCTTTAGAAGAAATCTGCTAGAGTGTTCTGTCGAAACAGTAAACCAGTGCTCTATTCCAACAGAGACTTTAAAATACTGAAGCAGTAAGTACAAGAAGGATCCTCACTTTTAATGTGTTTGGCCAAAGAAAAACTTTGCTTATAACCCATTTGGCAAGAAAAATACATTGGTATTGGATAGCAAAGAGAAATTGGTGGCTTGCAATATAAACACTCCAACTTTCAAGGAAAAACCATGACTTTCCCGCTGCTAAACTTCCCCATTCAGTTCTTCACAAGCCACAAAAACTGATCTGCTAAGACCACTGGGAGAAGGGTCCCCAAAGGAATGGGCAAGCAGCGGGGGGCAGTGGGGGTCAGGTCATTATTGACAAGGCCAGACCAAGGTGGCCCTCTCTCCTTTGACACTGAGAACTTTGTGGGCATTTGGGGGTACCTATCTGCGTAAGGAAAGCAAGAATATTAACATAAGGTCTGCGCACGAGCAGATGTGGGGGAAAAAATTCTCCTCCTCAAGGTACTACAAGAGAAGGACCACCTTTGTCAAGCCACAGCCTGTCCATTCTCATCATCAGAGGTTCAGCCTGCAGAACCCTTCCCACATTCCCACTTCCAGCCATCATTGCCCCAGTCAGCAGGGCTCAGCAAAATGCTTTTGTGGGTACTGGGAGATTCGCTAGTGTTGTCTCATGGAAAGTCATCATGTTCAATGAAAAATGCTTGCTGAGGCACCACATCAGCCAGTAAAGAAATGCCTTACTCATAACCACACATCTCTTATTGTTGCATAGATACGGCTTTCTGGGAATCATCTATACTGCTTCATATGTGCCTGGAATATGCAGGTTGCAGACGCATACAAGTATGTATAAGACCGTATGAATGAAGAGCAGCAAGCTCGTGAAGCTGCACGTATGCAAAATGAACACACAAGGTTGTCCTCCCAAAAGAACAAAAACAGAAACAAACGAACAAAGATGTCCATGGGTCTCTTATAATAGGTACTTGGTAAATTCTCACACCATTTCTTCCAGAAAGGAAATGAATGCTGATGAAAGTTTGAAACCATGGAATCACTTCCCCATCAATCTTTCTAGACTTTTTAAGAAAACAGCTTTTGAAGCTACCACTGAACACAGCATATGTCAACTCAATCCACATGCCAGAACCTAAATGTGAAAAAGGCCTATTGGGGTAGGGACCTCTTCTCTGGAAAGGGAATCACTCTGTGTGTGTTCCTTGCTGCCGTTTCTTTGGATTCGCCAGTTCCCTCTTGTGTGGCCACATGGGTCTTCCAAGCAAGCAGCAGAGGCGGGGGATGGGAAAGGAAACGGAAGTGGGTCAGCTCCCAGGACTCTGACGGGACCCACGGGGGGCTCTTCATTGCCACTTGACCTCTTACCCTACTGGGGGATGCTTGTGTGAGATACCAAAGCAAAAAAAAAAAAAAAAAAAAGACAGATTTGGGGCATTTCTAAAGAAAATAATTTTTTTTTTAAAAAGGGAGATGACCGAAAAACAAAGATGAGTTCCTACCTCAAAGTCATTTGCTTTATTGTAGTGCATGTTCAGAGCCCTGTACAGCTCACAGTCTCTGGTTATAGACAGCTCTTCAGTACTGGTGACCCCATCGTTGATGGCTTGACGCGCATACTTCTCCATCTGAATGTAGTAAAACTCACGGAAATTGCTAAACCACTTGATGAGCTGAGAGGTAATGCATCTGTTGAACTGTTAAATTTAAATGTTGAAAAGGATAAGAACATTGCCATTTTTCTTCATTCATTCTTTAAGCATTTGAAGAATTTTTAAAGTTCCCCTCCCTTCCTTACTTGGAAAGGTATGTTTTTAATTCCACCAAAATGGTGGCAAGAGTGGCAAGAGCAATGATATACTTACGGGATATTATAAAACCGACTAACGATGGAAACTGCGTCACGACCCTCCACATCTCAAATGGAAACCTCATGTTCTAAATCTGATTTTCCTTAAGCTGAATATCTTATTTGAAACGTTGTTCTTCATCTTTCAGTAGAACAAACTGCGTTTGTATACTTCTTATGGAAATTCGTTCAAGCCATAGAATCCTGGGAAGTCGTTATATTCAAGTACCAGAGATGGTGAGTCACATGACTTCACCACTAGCATGATTTTTTTTTTTTAAAGAGAATTTGTGTCACCACATGACAATCTCATTCAATGCTGGAAAATGGCTTTCACACAAAAGGGGAGGAATCTGGCACTTGCTTAGTTTTTGGTAATGGGTGATCCCCGTGGCCATCGGCTATGATTCCACTTAATGTCTGCACCCGGTACTCACGGCTGGTGCTGTCTGGTCAAACCTCCGTACCTGTTCATACACTTCCTACAGCCAGCACTGGAGAGGAGCCATGCCCCCTTCCCACTGGAGTCTATGCAGTTTGGGAGGTGTGCTTAAGACACAGTCCACAGACAGCATAGACAGAATCTTTATTACATTTTTTTTAAATGCCAAGTTACAACAACATGATTAGGCTTTAAAACTTTGTTTACCAAGGTTTCCCGATGACCTTTTAAATGAAGATGTCTTCCTGGATTCACTGCAAGTGATACCACTCTTATTGACAGTCCTCTGTGCACGTAAAGGACAGATGCATCTCAACTTGCCAAGTCAAAACCAATAAATCCATAGCTTTATATCAGGCAGGCTGACAGACAACCCCCTGCCTTTTGTCATCACAGGCATTCCCTTCCCTGGGCCCCCAGAAAAAGATGTACATTCATCAAAAATCAACAAAGACCACTTATCAAACACTGGCCATGAGAACATCCAGACTCCAACAAGATGACAGCTAAAGTGTGTATCGGGGCTGTAATTACTACACAGAAAGTTGTTTCTATACCAGCAAAGATAATAAATGAATGAAAATTTATGGCAGAGAATGGAAGTAACAAGGAAACAGAAGCAGGGAGACTGGTGTTTCTCCCAAAAGGCCAACTTGCATCATAATTGCCATGGAGTTGCAAGGGCCCTTACAGATAATTGACCAGAAAATGATTAAGTCATCAGCAAATCGCTTCTGCTTGCTAGAGTTCAAACA